>NW_007253390.1:1153506-1173026 GCF_000164805.1 Carlito syrichta
CGGCGGGGGCTCCGTCACTCACTGGAGGCGCAGAGCGCTGAGCGGGGAGGGCTGGTACCGAGGCCCGGGGGGGGTCTGCGGGGAGCTGCTTATCCAACAGCCCAAGGCTTCTGGCCTGCCGTC
Organism: Carlito syrichta; assembly: GCF_000164805.1. Classification (NCBI taxonomy): domain Eukaryota; kingdom Metazoa; phylum Chordata; class Mammalia; order Primates; family Tarsiidae; genus Carlito; species Carlito syrichta. The sequence continues at coordinate 1,153,630 of NW_007253390.1, forward strand.
TGCCGCTTCTTGGAAGCACAGCTCCCCCCAGGCCTTGAGTAAGGGTGGAAGTGGTAGGGGAAGAAAAGGGGAGGGCGCGTCTCCTGGGCGAGCAAGGGCGCTGCTCGCAAAGGGGGGGGGCTTGCTTGGCGGTCACGCAGCGGCACCCATTCCGTGGTGGGCGTCAGACAGCTGCTGGCAGCTTGCCAGACCGCGGGAGTCCTGGTCTCCCAGCCTCTGCATTGTGCCTACGTCGGGTTCCAGCTCCATTGGCAGATTGGTCTGTGCAAAGCCCCAGACAGGCGGTTCACAGCTGTCTGGTTGGACTACCCACCCACTCCTACTCCTACCCTCATCCGCCGAGCGGGGAGACCTGTAGAAATCAGCCAACGCCGACACGGGAGAGCCAAGCCTTGAGGCCACTCACGACCTCCCGGCAGTAGGGGAGGAGGGACCCCCGCCGTGACCTGGGGTGCCACCGTCTGCAGTCCCCTCCACGCACACACTTGAGAGGGCCCGACGCTCACCCCAGGTGGACCAACAGCATAGCCAGTCCCAGGTGACAACTCACGCAGTCCCTTCCCCTCCGCAGGTAGAGTCTAGCTCCACTGGCTCTCCTCCCAGAATGGATTTTCTAACCCCTCCCCCCCCACACACACCCCTACCCCACCGTACTGAGCTGAAGAAAGATGGAGAGGAGGAAGGTGTCCTGTCTCTTTTCTGTCTAGGGTATTGTTTAAAGATAAGGACTCTGCAGAGTTGGGTTCAAACCTCAGCTCTTCCCCCTTGATTGCTGTGTCTTGCCCACCTGGGGCAACTTTATTATCCACCTTCAATTTCCTCATCTGTCAAAAAAAGGATTATTAATTTATTCTCATCTCATGGGGTTATCATGATGAATAAGTTAGATAACATTTGTGAAAGGCCCGAGCCAGGACCTGGCAACTCTGAGTCTCAGTACACGATTTTCCTCCTCTTCCCCACTTTTAATTCCTTTCGAGAAAGACGGGACGCCAACAGTAGCCAGGCACCGGAAGATGGCTCTCCTAGGTCAGCATTCTGCCCTGTCCTGTGGCCAGTTCCTCCAGGCCTGCAGTTTCTTAAGGGCCTGTTCATTCACATGTTAATAATAGATTATTACGGGAATAATGATACGTAATAATGACAGGAATAAGACCGCTTTGTACTTACACCCTGTGTTTCCATCCTCCCGCCCAGTGAGCAGAGCCTAATAGGCACAGGCAGGGTCTAGTTGTGGAGACCGAGGTGCCCTCCCCTGCTGCTCCCAAATCAGGTGGTGGAGGAAGGGAACTGTCAATGTCTCATTCATAGTGTGCACGCATACACACACACACACACACACACACACACACACACACACACACACACACGATGGGACAGCTAACTCCTAGCTCCCAGAATGCCCCTCTAGTAGAGGGAGTAGACAGTGCCATAAGAGAAGAGAGGCAAGCAAGATAGGTGTCTTCTAAGGCCCAGAGGGCAGCAGGAGAGGGGGTTTGAGGTGGCCTGCCTGAGAGACCCCCAAGGTCTCCTCCTACCCCCCACCCTCCATAGGAGTCTCCAGTCTGGCACAGTCCTGCCAAGATTCAAAGTTCTCTCCCTGAGGAAATCGGGGCCTAGACCAAGTCCGCCCCTACTTCTGTTTTATCTCTGTCAGTTCCTCCAACCCCCTCACAGGGCCTGGGCCCAGACCCTTCCCTGCTCTCTCCAGTTCCAGGTGAATTCACAATTGTGTGGGTTTTTAAAGTTCACAGGGCCCTCTCACATATTTCAGAGTCTCATGACAGTATCATTATTATTATTGTGTTCATTTTACTGGTGAGAAAAAAGAGACTCAGAGAGGTCAAATAACCGAAATGAGTCACACAGCTTTGTTTGAGACAAAGCTGGGATGAGAATGTGTGATGGCTAACAAGGCCCAGGATCTTTTAATAATACCAGCACTGCCTCCACTAAGCATCAGAATACACACAGTTTCCTGTAGAAATGACTCTGTTACCCACATTTTTCTCTTCAGTTGACCGAATGGAAGGGTGCCAGACTTTCAGACCCAGAGGAAAGGGCACAAAAAGCAACACTGAATAGCAAGAGTGAGTGGGTCAAGAGGGACTTATAGGAGGAAATTTAGCAGGGCTTTCTCTACTGCTGGAAGAGTCTTTACCAACTAAATATCCAGTTCCCAACACTACCACTTCTTCCTCGTGATCAGGGTAGGTTCTTGGAAACTGGCTCCTGTCCTCCAGTCTCATGAATTGGGAATAGGGGAGCTGACTCATGTTGAATCTTCCACCAGAATTGGCATCTTGCCTGATAGCCCCATCTGGGAGAGGCTCAGGCCCAGGTTGAATTATTTGGGCCATCAGAAGGATCAAGAAACATTTAAGGGGGCAGGGTGTAGAAGAGGCTAGTGCTGGTGTTCCCTGACTGCTTGGATATCCCTACATCTCTTCTGGTCACAGGGGCTCTAACTCTGCCTTCTTAGGGCACTCCTCTGAGGCAGTGCTGGACTCTGGAGATACTTATTGACTTGTTGACTCCACATAGGACTGGACAGACTATCCCCTGGTAGCAGGCCAGAGCTGCTTCCTCTCTCTGCCCACCCCAAAGGGAAAGCTAATCTATACTATCAGTCAGTTGAAGTCCAGCTGGAAAAGACTAGACTACAAAATGGTCCCAGGAAAGAGTGTGCTGTAAATGACTCAAGCTAAGTCTGAGCTGGAGGAGGGCCCCCTCTGGGTGGTTACTCAGGATGAGGAGGAAAGAAGAATGGGAACAAGGTGGAATAGAGGCAAGAATGGGGCCCAGAGAGATGTAAAAGGTAACATAGCTTCTGTTTCCTACAGTATTTAATCTTATCAATTCTGTTTAGTGGTTGTAAAGTTTTAGACTCAAGCTAAAGAAAAAGCACTGAAGATAATTTTTTCACAAAATAGAATATGTACTAACATCATAACAATTTTAAAACGGAAATTGATGTCACTTCTTTGTCCAAAACCCACCAGATCCTTATTTCACTTTGAGTGAAGCCACATCAGTGATGCAAGTCCTCCAAGACCCTTTACTTTCTAGCCTGATGTCCTGCCCTCTCCCCTCCCTCCTATGACTTTAGCCAAATCCTCCCCATCTCTTGACCTTGGCAAACCCCCTTCCTCAGGGCCCTTGCACTCGCTTGGAATGTTCTCATTGCTTGGAATAAAACTCTCCCCTAGATCACCACGTGGTTCATTCCTTCATCTCATTGAGCTCTTTGTTCAGATAATACCAATGAGGTCTTCCCCCAACACCCTGTTTACAGCCACAACTTCTTCCCCATAGACTTAGACACACACACACACACACTGTTCGACTTTTCTCTATAAGACATGTTAGCATCTGCAGCTGTATATGTTTCTAATTTATAGTCTATCTCCACTACTTGTAGGCTCTATACCAGCAGGGAATTGTATTGGTTTTCTTCACCTTCATGGTTCTGGCACCTAGGATGTTAACAGGTACACTAGTAGGAGTTCAATAAATAATTGTCGAATGAGTAAATGAAGTGGTACTATACCTGACAAAAATTGGGAGGTAGAAAAGGATAATGTGATAGCTTCCCCTTTCTAATTACAGAAAATCAATAAATATTATCAAGAGTTAATGAACTAATGAAAAGAGGTCTAAGTATACTATTTAAAACAATAATGGGAACCACTGGATGGCTCTAGATTTTTAGGGTAGTGAGACTATTCTGTCTGATACTGTAATGGTGGATATGTGACATTACAAATTGCCCAAAACTCACAGAACTGAACGCCATCAAAAGTGAACTTAATATAAACTATGGATTTTAGCTAACAGTAAATGCATTAATATTGTTTGTTTGTTTTTTTAGTTGGGTTCTCACTCTCACCCATGCTGGAGTGCAGTGGTATGATCATGATGATCACAGCTCACAGCAGCCTCAGGTGATCCTTCCACCTCAACATCCCGAGGAGCTGGGCACCACCATACCCGGCTAATTTTTTTTGATTTTTTGTAGAGACGAGGTCTCATTATGTTGCCTAGGCTGATCTTGAACTCCTGGGCTTAAGCAATCCGCCTGTTTGGGCTCCTAAAGTGCTGGGATTACAGGCATCAGCCACCACGCCTGGCCTTGGTTCTTTAATTGTAAGAAATGTACCACACTCATGCAAGACATCAACAACTGTGATGTTATGATTACCATGGTTTCTGGCTCATAACCCCCATACCTTTGCTACAGTTACAATGTTGGGATGCTGTAGGCTCCAGAAGCAGGCTTCATGAAACAGAATCTCTCTCTCTCTGACTTTCTCCTGTCCTTCCCTTCTACCTGCCTAAGGCAGGACTCTAATCTGATTGTGGGTCAAAAGACCCTCATTCCAGAGAGGGTCCTGCACCATACCTTACAGGAAGGAATGCTACACAAAGAAGCTAAGAAAAGTCTGAACAGACAGGTCTTACTGGGCTTAGATCTTGCGCATTTTGTCCAATCACATTTCTATATGGTTGTCTATCATGCCTATCCAGTGAGGCCTCCATACAAACCCAAGAGGACAGGGCTCAGAGAGCTTCCAGATAGCTGAACACGTGGAGGTTCCTGGAGGGTGGTGTACCCAGGGAGGCAAGGAAGTTCCATGCCCCTTCCCCCATACCTTGTCCTGTGCATCTCTTCTTCTGTATCCTTTATGATATCCCTTTTAATAAACTGGTAAATTATGTGTTTCCCTGAGTTCTGTGAGCTGCTCCAGCAAATTAATTGAACCCAAAGAGGGGGCTGTGGAATTCCAATTTGAAACCAGTAGATCAGAAGTTCTAGAGGCCTGGACTTGTGTCTGGAGGCAGGGCAGTCTTGTGGAACTGAGCCCTCACCCTGTAGGATCTGACCTTGTCTCCAGGTAGAAATGTTGGAATTGAATTGGTCTACTGCTTGATGTCTGCTGCTTGGTGGTGGGGAGAAACCCCACACATTTGATCACAGATGTCTTCTGTGATGATTGCTTTTGCAGTGAGAGCAGAGGAAAAACATGATTTGAGAAAGTTTTTCCGAAACAAAAACAGAATAAACTGTGGGGTCAGGGGGAGGTATATGAGAACTCTGTACTATTTGCTCAATTTTTCTATAAATCTAAAACTGTTATAAAGATTGTCTATTAACTAAAAACCAAAAATAAATGGTTAACAGTATTTCCTCTGGGGAAAGAAGATACTTATTTTTTCATGATTCATTCTATATTGCTTGATTTCTTTTTTTTTTTTTTTGAGTTGGAGTCTCTCTCTGTTGTCCAGACTGGAGTGCAGTGGCATGCTCCCGGCCACCGCAGCCTCGACCAGCTGAGCTCCAGCGATCCTTCCGCATCAGCCTTCCAAGTAGCTGGAACTATAGGCACATGCTACCACGCCCGGCTAATTTTTTATTTATTGTAGAAATGAGGTCTCGTCAAATTGCCCAGGCTGGTCTCAAATCCACAGGCTCAGGCAATCCACTCGCCTCAGCCTCCCAAAGTGCTGGGATTATAGGCTGAGCCACCAAGCCCAGCCATTGCTGGATTTTTAAAAAATCAGGTACATGCATTGCTTCCCTGAAAAATCCAGTTAAATGCACAGCACATAAATGTCCATGCAGTGGAGCAGTACAAAAATAATGTAACAGATCTACAAGTCTTAATAAGGAGAGATGTCCGAAATATGTTGTTTCACAGGGAAATATTTCAGTATAGTAAATGTAATATGGTATAAAGCATGATCCCAAATGAACAAAAGTCCATTCCTGTTGTGTAGGTTCTATCCGGAAGGATTCACACCCATATGTGTCACCTGTGAAACGTCCAATATGTAGATGGACAGTGGGAGGATGCTTGTCTCCTAATGAGCATGCTCCAATATGGTTCGGATGCCATATTCACATATTATGCATATTTTAAAATAAAATTAGCATACATATATTGCATGTTTTTAAAATAAAATTTCAAACACAGTTCTCTCCCTCATTCCCCAACCTTGAGAAACATAGAAAAGGGGCTGATTTCCCACTCCCCCGTAGTATCCGGAGCACCTGTTCCATTGTCCCCTGGCAACCTAGGCTGCCTGAATTTGGCCTCCAGTCTGGGTGTGGTACAGGGCCGTGTTTCTCAGACTGTAATACGCAAAATGGAGATCTTATAAATGTAAATTCTGAGTCAGTAAGTCTGGGATAGGATCTGGGATTCTGCACTTCTCAAAGCTTCCATGTAACACCAATGCTACTAATTCATAGAACATACTTTAAACAATTTTTTTTTCAGAGACAGGGTCTCTCTCTGTCACTCAGGCTGAAGTGCAGTGGTGCAGTGCAGTGGTGTGATCATAGTTCACTGCAGCCTCAAATTCCTGGGCTCAAACCATCCTTCCATCTTACCCTCTCATACAGTGTGCACTACCACACTTAGCTAATTTTTTTTTTTTTGGTAGAGATGAAGTCTGGCTATATTGCCTAGGCTGATCTCAAACTCCTGGCCTCAAGCAATCCCTCCTACCTTGGCCTCTCAAAGTGTTGGGATTACAGGTGTGAGACACCATGCTTGGCTTGGAACATACTTTAAATTGTAAGGGTCTAGAGCAGTAATTCTCAAAATGGAGTCCCAGATCAGCAGCATCAGCATCACCTGGAAACTTTCTAGAACTGCAAATTCTAGGCTCCACCCCAGACCTACTGAGTCAGAAACTCTGGGTTTGAGGCCCGGCAATCTGTGTTTAACAAACCCTCCAGGGAATTTTGGTGCACACATGTGAGAACCACTGGTGTAGGGGAAGGAGCATTCTGCCAGGGGACAGGGCACTTGAGTTATAGCCCCAGCTCAGTCACGCCTTGGACAGTCACTTACCCTCTCTGATCTTAGTTTCCTCATCTGTAAAATGAAGGCTGTCTAGTGCTACAAGTGGGGACCCCAAAAAATGGAATTATCTTTTTGGAAAGTAGGTTCCTTGTAGTACAAACCTCCTCTAGTAGATAAGTGTTCTGAACCCATCAGCATCAGTGTAACAGCTAGTGTCGTTGTGAAAGGCTGCATTCAGCTTCAGGGAATTTTGGGTGAGATTCTTTCACTGTGTTTGCCCGTTTCATTATGGGTGATTTGCAAGAGCTCCTGCCCACACCACACTAAGTAATCAGCAGTTTTTGACCAAAATCAGCATGACCCCTGTGTCCCACCCCCCTATTCACCCTTTCTTTCCCCAAGTGACTTGTTTTGTTTCCCCATAGGAAAAAAGTCCTCAAAGGAAAATGTTTTGCCAAGTGGAAGAAGTGAAACAAAAACGGCAAAAACACTAAAAGGCATCAAAATCGATGAGCTCAAAAATGGTTTTGAGTAATGAGAGGAAAAAGCGTCTTGATAGGCGTATTGCATCATACGGAGAGTACTTTGAAGGTGACTGAAGTTTAAACATGTATGAATAAATACATAATTTTTTATAAATAAATTCTGGGGTTTTTTGGGTCCCCCTATACAGGCAGGAAAAGAACACATATACTCCCTTCTCAAGCTGTCCCATGTTCCTGGATTCCGCAGGCCAGGCAGCTCCTCCGCACCTGGATGGGGCAGGAAAATGAGTCTGTCCACAGTCCTGCTCCTCCCCACCCTGTTCCTCCTTCTGGGCTTCTGCACTCACCCTCCAATCCATGGGTGTCTCCTTGCTCTCCTCTCCCTGGAAGCCTGGGGGCAGGGAGACCTATGCCCCAGCTGACCTCTCCCAGACTTCTCCTGACCTGCTCACACCCCTTTGATGTAGAGCCCTTTGTTCTAGGCTCTGGGGTTTCCTGGGATCTCTGTTTTTCTAAAGGAAAACAGAAGAAAAAAATGACAAGGTTTCAAGTCTCTAATGACTTGGGTTTTATGGGCACCATTGCAACAGACCTCAAGTGGGCAGCAACCCTCAGCCGACCCGCCCAGGCTTGCTCCTGGGCCTGGCTCTCTTGGTGGAAATCCCCTCCCACGCTCAACCCTTTAATCACTTTCCAGCCCAATAACTTTCCTGATTCACCAGTGATCCCTTTTGTCTTGAGAGTGCCCACTGCCCGTCTCTGATGGGGCTGAGTCTGGGCTTGAAGGCATTTGATCCCAGCTTGGGTCTGACGGAGATTGGACTTGTGGGCTCAGGGTTCAGGTTGGGGCCTGTAGAATTTTCCCTTTTCCCATGCCATCTTGGTATGCAGGTGCTCATGTTGTAGGAGCAAAGGGGCTACCCTGGAATGACCCTCTTCCCTGGGGACACTGGGACAATGGCAGGGACACCAGAAGGAGACTGATATGCAAGGAACTGGTGGCCTTCCAGTAATAGCTGTGCAACCTTTGACATAGCAATTGCTTTCTGTTCCACAGCTTCTCTTTTCTTTCAATAACATGCTTTAAATGCAAGTAATATTTGAATGTATTTTTGTTGGAAAAGGTTGAAAACATGACGGTATCTTTTTACCACCCATCTAGTCCCCACACCCCAGAGACAACAATTGTTTAGCTTGGTGTGGATCTTGCCAGACATTTGTCTTTACTTTTCACACATTTGCACCCAGAATGTTATAAAGGAGCATTCTCATTGGTAATGTGAGGGACCCAGTTGGAGGATTTATACATCTCCTTCCAGCTCTGCCATTTCCTGAATTTGTGGGTGGCTCTCCCCTCTTCTCCTAAAGAGCAGACATTTTCAGTATCTCTCTAAAATTACAGGGGGCAGGGGGAAGGTGCAGAGAAAAAAAATAGAAGGAAAGGTAGCAGTGTCAACAATAGTTTCTTCTGGGTAAGGGAATGATCTTGATTGCCTCTGACTTTCAGATGCTTCATAGCGAGAGCTATGAATATTATTATTGATGAGTATTACTTTGATAATAGGGAAGTTCCTACACAGTATCATTGTCAAAATCAAGCAGAGGAGGAGGCTGGGACTGGGGTCACCGAGAGATTAACAAATAGCTCAAAGCAGAGGGATGTGTGGAGGGGGTGAGGGAGGGGAGGGGGGTTCATGGCACGTTCTTGGATGTCATCTATAGGGAAAGTCATGGAAAGGAACTTTAGAGTAAGCCCTAATGTGTATGAATTAAGTGTTCTGCTTACCAGACCCTGGGCTGGCTCTAGGGACACAACTGAGAATCAGTGAATCAGAGTACTCTACTTAATGGGGGCTGGCAAAACAGGGGATGGAGAGTTCACAATCTCAGGGAATCCCCTTTACCTTCGGGGAGATATTTCTTCCTACAGAAGAGGCTCCCAGACGCAAGCATCGACAGGCCACAATCCTGACTTTGCAGAAACATGGTCTCCCTTTTTTTTTTGAGTCGGAGTCCCACTCTATCACTCAGACTGGAGGGCAGTGGCACACTTCTGGCCACCGCAGCCTTGACTGGCTGGGCTCCAGTGGTCCTTCCACCTCAGTCTTCCAAGTAGCGGGAAATACAGGCATGCACTACCACACCCGGCTAATTTTTTATTTTATTGTAGAGATGAGGTCTCACCAAGTTGCCCGGGTGGGTCTCAAACCCACGAGCTCAGGCAATCCACTCACCTTGGCCTCCCAAAGTGCTGGGATTACAGACTGAGCTACCGAGCTTGGCCAGAAACATGGTCTCCTAGTACTGAACACAGCCTACCTAAGGTGATATTGGTATAAATACTTTTTTTTTTTTTTGAGTTGGAGTCTCACTCTGTCCCCCAGGCTAGAGTGCAGTGGCACACTCATAGCCACTGTAGCCTCTACCTGCTGGGCTCAGGCGATCCTTCTGTCTCAGCCTTCTAATTAGCTGGAACCACAGACATGCACTACCATGCCTGGCTAATTTTTTTTTATTTATTGTAGAGATGAGGTCTCACCAAGTTGCCCAGGCGGGTCACGAACCTGCGGGCTCAGGCAATCCAGGTATAAATACTTATTAGGATGGGCTAGGTTATGCTGCATGGACAAACTTCCCCCAGACCCAATAGCTTAGTACAGCAAAGCCTATGTCCACACATAGCCTATTTAGGCTGGCAGGAGTGGCTCTGCACACTGTGGTACACACAGATCCAGGCTGATGGAGGGTCCATCTTGACACCTACTTCCACACTCTCTGAAACAGGGAAAGGGGACATTAGGACTTGCCTGGTAGCTCTTAAAAAGGTCTGCTTAGTAAGATGAGTCATTTCTGGTCTCAGCTGGAGAGCAGCCACATGGCCACATCTAAATTCAAGGGAGGAGGAGAAATGTAAACCCACTATATGCCCAGAAATGAGGAATGTCTGTGAATAACCCTAAAAGACTAGACGGTGTGGTTGTTGTGGGACTGACGGGGGCCCCTAGGAGGCAGGGGCACAGAGACTCCTCTTCACTCCTTCAATAAGGAACAGCAGCACCCCCCTTGGCTCAGAACCAAGCCCTTCAACTCTGGGAGAGTCAGACTGAGGTCAACAGAGTGAAAATGTTGAAGGTTCAGGGCAGGTGCTACAGAAAAGTCACCCAGGGCTTGTCCAGGCATGGAAAATGCCCACTAAGGGCGTTATGCATGATAATCTGCTTCCGGAATTCTCATGGCCTTTGGGGTGAGTCTTCCTAGGCCCATAAACTCAGAAGATCAGAGTTAGGCGGATCCCTGAAGCCTGGCTGCTCAAGTGTGGTCCCAGGACCGGCAGCCTCCACACCACCTTCCCCTGGGAGCTTGTGAGAGCTGGTCAATCTCTGGCCCCACCCCAAACTACTGAACTAGAACCTGCATTTTTAACAAGATCCCCAGGAGATTCACATGCACATTAAAGCTTGAGAATCACTTCCCCAGAACTAATTTAGGCCAACATCTTCATTCCACAAATGAGGAGCTGACACCCAGAGCGGAGGAGGCAGGCCCAAAGTCACACAGGTGGTTCCAATCCTGGCTCCACCCCTTGCCAGGGACTTTAAGTAAGTCATTTAAAAATTCACTGAATTTCAGTCTCCTCTTCTATGAGAAAAGGGTAGTATAATACCTCCTAGTTCTTACATGGGGATAAAATAAGACAACATCTAGACCCATGCCAGGCATACAGGATGTGCTCAGTGTTAACTATTGCTATAGTCCTAACTCACTGTTCTAGCACCACTCCCCATATTCCTTGTACGTAGCAGTTTTGTCTTAAGATGAGAGTGTCAAGTATACCGGTGCAAGGATGAGACCTGGACCCAACTGCCTGTGTTTATATCCTGCTCTGCCATTTGACCTTGAGCCAGTTCCTAAATTGTGTTTTGGTTCTTGGCTTCAGTTTAATCATTTGTAAATGGGTATAATGATAGCACCTACCTCATAGGGCTATTGTGAGGATTAAATGAGTTAATGCATTTAAGGTCTTCAAATAGTCAATGGCACGTAGCAAGCATGCAAGATGAAGGAATGATATTCCCAAAATGTCTAAAAGAAGAAGCTTAGGATGGAAGGACATGTGCCCCAGATAGGGGAAGGGTCTTTCTTAGGGGAAGCTGCTTCTGCTTTGCCCCTTTGACCTATTGCAAGCCCCCAGTCTCTCTGGCCCCTGGAGAGCTCTCACACCTTGGCTATGTTTTTCCTCAACTGATGACATGGACTCAGGGGGCTTTCTTGGTGCCACCAACAGGAAGCAAAGGCCAGGGGATCTTTGTGCTGGGAGGATCAGACTCCCCCCAGAGGAGCAGCCGGCAGCTGTCTTCAAATCTCTGAAGCGCTGTCACGCAGGAGAGGGATTAGACCTGTTCTGGATGACTCTAGGGGACAGAAATAGGAAGTTCCAGGAAGTCCTCTCCAATCATCAGAACTGTTCAGAGGCTGCCCCAGCTGGCGGGCGGGGCGCTGAGCTCGCGGCAGCTAGGCGGTGGCTGCATCAGGCGGATAAGCAGGGGTGGAGGTGGGCACCGGCTGGGAGGCTGGGCCAGGTTCTCAAGCCTGGCTGAGCTCGAACGTCAGAATCACCTGAGGAAGTTTTCAAATACAGATTCCCAGGCCCCACCCAGGCAAAACGAATCAGACTCTCTAGAGGTGGGGCTGGGAATCCATTTTTAAAGGCTTCCTCAATAATTCTCATATTAAGGGGTGGGTTTGGAGGCGGGGCCAGGGCTGAAGCTGAGGTGGAGAGAGGCAGGGGGCGGGGTCGGAGTCATCCAGTATATGATCTTTGCGTTCCTTACTCTTGTCTAACCCCCATCACCCTCACCTGCTCTGGGTCTGAGGATGGTGGCTCTCTGGGTTTCCAACCTTCTCAGAGAACGTCGGTGTCCTTAATTCAGGGATCACGCCCACACCTAATGTGAGTTTTAACAATCTCTCTCCCACCCCAGGATCTCTGTCCTCACCCCTCCAGTCTGCTCCCGCTGGTCTCCGGGTCCCTCCCCAAACCCTCAGGTGACTCAAACAGGTTGCCAAGGAAGGGTCTTGGAGGAGGGCCGTCCGAGGGGGCTGGGTCTGCCTCCCATCAAGAGCGGGGGCTCTTTCCCATCACACCCTAAAGCACAGGGCACAGCCACTCCTGCAACCGGGCATTGCTCCCACCAAATGCATCCTCCCGAGAGTGCCCTAGACGCCTTGCTTAGAGATCACAGAAACCAGAAAAGAAATGCCTGAATGGACATAAAGATCTCTGCTCGCCCTCTTCCTTTGGGTCAAATCCACTGTTGGGTGTACCACAGAGCCCTGGTGCGCACAAATCCTCCAGGGAAGAAGCTGTCACCGGCGCGCAGAAGCAAAGGGTCCTCAAGGCCCACTGGGAAAGGAGGGGTGCGTGGGATGTGCGGAAAGGGACGCCTGCTCTTTGCCCCGACTCCACAGCGCCACCTGGTGTATCTTGGCACAGCGCAAGCGCCGCATTTGCAAGTACTGGGCCCCCTCTCTGTCTGCGGACCCTTCTGTCCCCAGTTCACCCCTCGCCTCAGGATGCCTCTTCCTCCTTGCCGCGGCCTTCCGCTCTGTCCTCCACTATCCAGAGGGTACTTCCTGGTCTGGCCCCATCTGGTTTACAGCCTTCTTCCTGGATCCGGGTCTCATTCCCAGGAGGTGCATCCCTCGGCCCCTTCTTCATGTTGAGGTTGCCCTGAAAGACTGATGGCCCCGGAACTGGACAACCAGTGTAATAGAGGGTAAGAGGATAGGACACCGAGAGGTCCGCCAGAGCAGCCTGCAGAGGGCAGCCTATCTCAAGCTTTGGGCCCCAAAGGCTCCCAACCTGGCCCTCCCAGAATAGGACGAGGATCCGCCTGTGTTTGTAGACCACACATCCACTCTCCTGCCTGCACAAACTTTTCCCAGCACCTTCCGTGGGTCGTGCCCTGTGCTGAAGCTAGAGCACACTTGGGGAACTCCCAACCAGTGCCCAACCCAGACTGGCATTGTCCTCTGAACTCCTTCGGCATTTCTCCCTGCCACCTTTCCCTTCCTATTGCTCTACACTGTTGATAGTCTAATACATACAAAGGCCCCATTCTCAGAGTCAAGGAGGAGGGTCTGTCAAGGCCACTCTTGGATCTGGTCATCTGAATAATATACACACGAGGCCTTGTTATTAAAGTATCTACTTATTGTTGTTTGAAAATTCAAAGTGTGGGCACATTTTCAAGGGCTAAAGCAGAGAAGCCCAGTCCCAAGGCATCAGACAGTTATCTCTAAGACGAAGGACACTGCAACTCCTCAGGTGAGCCTCTCCAAAAAATGTGGCCGTCCACAGACTTGGCTGTGGGGGCCCTAACAGTGCAGCAGGCTGAGCAAGACCTTTCCACCCCACCCCTCCTAGGCAGAAGTGAGCTTTCCAGATTTGATATGAAAGTTCCCCTGGCTGAGTTTCCCTCTCACTTCGGGGCTTTCCAGGCTGGGAGACGTTCTGAGCACGATTTGGGGGCCTAGCTGAGTCCTTCAAAGCCAAAAGTCCATGCAGTTCCCACGCCCAGATGTGGCAATGGAGGCCAGACAGGACAAGGCAGTGGTATTTGCTTGTCAGGTCATGTCAGACAGTGGGGTTCAGTTAGAACTGATACCGAAAAGCGATTGGTTCTTTAAAAAAGCAGTAACAAATCCACTTTGATTCATTTCCACCAGACCGCCTGCTAATTTGATCTCTCCAATCAAGTTTCCCCCCAGCCCCAAGGGAGTGACAGGGCTCCATAGACACAGGATCGGGACATCAGAATTCCAGTCTAAATAGCTTTATTGACCAGATGAGAAATCAGCTTGAATACAGCCCGTGCCTGCAGCGCTTTCAGTGGACAGCTCCAGATAGTGTCGTCCTTTCGATGGATGGGAGCCGTGAGGCCCGGCCCCTCCCCCTTCTGCCTGCCGCTCTGACCTGGGGCCTGGAAAGGACAGAATGCTGTGTGGCCAAAGAAGGGTCCCTTAGAAGGGTGGAGTGGAAGGGGGGCCTTGGGTTGGAGGGAAGGTCCCAAGGACTGGGGGCAGCGGAAAGGGGTGTCCGGAGGAAGACTGAGGCTGGGTCAGCTTCCCTCCACGTCCAAGGACCAAGCAGGCATGGCGAAGACAGAGCCCTAGCCTGGGCTCTGCTGACCACAGCTTCAGGACCCAGGGTTAGGGCCAGAGCTGACCACCCAAAGACTTGGGCCACTGATAAATGCTACTGTGTGTTTCATTAGGATGCCTCCATCAAGCAGGGAACTGGCTATCTGATGAGGTCAGACAACACCCTGACTGTGGGGTCTTTCGCCCTGGGTTGTTCTCCACTTCAAGTTCTACAAAGGCCCAAGGCCAGAGGCCTAGAGAAACAGGGTTTCTATGACCCTACCCTCAGGCCTCTCTGCCTCCCATCGTGATTCCCCAACCTGGAACTCCCTAGGCTTATTCTGAGGTACACCAAGAAGCCCACACTCTCCCGACCCTGCTTCTCTACCCTCCAGCCTGTTGCTGCTGCTCCTCTGGGCTCCAAGGTGTGGGCTCAGGTGTCTTGGCCAGTTGACGATGGACACTCAGCCCAAGAGGCTAAGAACAGATGTCTGAGGGGTGAAGTATGAGGGCCCTGGTCTCACCCAAACTAAAATCACTGAAGTCTCCTACTGGCGATGGTGTCAGATGCCAGGCAGAAGGTGCTCCTTAGGGGGTGGAACCTCAGGCAGATCCCCAAACCAAAGGGAGCCAGAGGCCCAAGTTCAAGTTATTAGTGATGTGTGGCAGGACTGAGAGAGAAAGGATCCTGGAGGTCTCCAAGGTTGCTGGGAGAGAATGGCGATGAGAAGCGCAGGAGTGGCGAGGGTGTGGTGAGTAGTGACAGCCTCACTCAGAGTGGACCAAGGCCCCAGCTCCTTGCCCGAAGCCAAAGCCCTTGGGCCCGAAGTTTTTAGCATAGCATCCTACAGCGAGAGGAGAGAAGAAAGGGAGTTCTTGTCACCCCCAGCCACACTGCCCACCCTCCCGCCGAAGGTACTCCACCCCTAGCGCCCAGCCAGAACTCGAGAAGGGATGGCCCCAGTGCCCCCTCACTTCCACAGCACCCCTACTCTCAACAGCGAGGAGGCTCTTGGCTCCACACTACCCATTTCCCCTGTCAACGAAATTAGAGACACATCATCTGCTATGAAAGCACCGGACTGGGAGATAGGAAGCAAGGTTCTAGCTCTATGCCTGACCCAATTTGCCAGCTTATTCTGGCCAAGTCTCTTTCTCTTCTGGGCTTGTTTCCTCATTTGTAAAATGAAAGAGTCATGCTAGAAGTTCTTGCTCTTGGATGCCAAGGCCAGGAATGGGTTTACATTCAGCAAAGGCATAACTTCTTAACTTCCCTGTCCCCTCAGGCCTCTTGCTCCTCAGTTAGAAGTGAAACCACTCACCTTTGCAGTAAATCTCACCATCCTTGTCTGCCAGGGTAGTTGACTCAAGGCCTTTGCCACATTTGGCACACCGGAAGCAGGACTTATGCCAGGACTAGAAAGGGAAGGAAACAGTTAATGCTGCCACCCGTGGTCAGGGTGCCCTCCACTCCCCCAGCCCACTCCCCTTGACATAACCATGGAAGAAGAGCTCAAGATACTTCTGAAGACTGCCCAGCTTATGCAGCCAGGAGGTCACAGCCTGTGGTGCTGGCAGTGGAGGGAGCAGGCCAGGGACCACACGCCACCTTGTACCATTTTCAGCCAAGTGTTGCAATAGCTCGATGGTTAGTGGCACCAGCTATCCCCCAAAAGCTAGGTGAGAAGGTGGGGTTACCAGCAAGGTAGCTGTTGTCCCACAGGCTCAAACAGATGAGTCTTCTCCAGATTTCTCCTGCCTGTAGATTAGGGGGGTGAGCGAGGGCTTTGCACTTGTCTGGTGCTGCCACTTACTAGCTGAATTGCCCTCATCTGGGAGACCTCCCTGCCAACCTGGTAGAATGAATGGGACTAGATATTTACACCTATGATGCCTGGCCACAGAAAAGGCATTTGTCATTGAGATTCTCCTGGACTAGCCCAGACTCTGATGTCCAGGAATTAGGTGCCTTCTTTGCCCGAAGTCTATCACCTCTCAGAGAATGGAATGGCAGCCTCTCCCTTACTAGGGAGCTATGAGCATTAAATGACTTTATCAGTGTAAAGTGCCTGGTATGAGGCCTGGCACAGAGGAGACCCTGAGACACTGTTGTCCAGTTTTACTTTAGGAGGAGACTGGGTCTATGAAATGCACTGAATTCAGCAGGAAAAGGCCCGAGGACTGTAGCTTCTCCAGGGACCACAGAAGACCCTTTGTGGTTTTAAGAGGGGCCCCAAGGCAGCACAGGGCAAACAGCCTCCCAGGGAAAAGGGGACCCAGGATTGTGCATGATGATGGGACCTTGTACAGACTTCTCGACAGCCAGCTGCTGTTAGCAACAGCTGAGCAGACTAAAAGGCTGATGTGTAGACAGCTCTGCTAAGACCAGGAAAAGCAAGAGACAGGCACAGTTGGACAGGACAAAACAAAGCCTTTTAAGGGCAAAGAGAATCCCTCAGCACAGCCCACCCAGTGCCCAGGCTGGAGGATGAGAAATGAAACTGATTCCCTTAGACTTCCTCGCCATCTGACCTCACACACTGGCTCCTCCTCCTGTGTCCAAGGGACAGTGGTGGAATCCAGAGAACTGAGATGAGGAGACCTGGGCCTCAGTCCTCCCCTCAGTGCTGGTGCAGCCTCAACAGTCACCCAGCCTTTGCTGCCTCCTCTGTAAAGCAGGGACTGCTACCCCAAGCTCTCCAGGCTGGAGAAGGACTGAATCACAGCCAGATCACCACCTATCCTCACATTTCCTAGCCATCCTCCCCCCGCAAATGAAGCTCAATCACTTTGTTCATTCATACAGCACCTAAAAGTACTCCCAGCTCCTCAATATTTATTGACCTAGGCAATTGAGAGGTGGGGTCTTCTCCCTACCTTTTCCACTTGAATGCAAAATTCTCTTATCCTATTCCCCCGCCCCACCTTTCTTAAAGATGGGGTTTTGCTGCTCTTTCATCCAGTCTAGAATGCAGTGATACAATCATGGCTTACTGCAGTTTTGACCTCCTAGGCTCAAGCTAGCCTTTCACCTCAGTCTTCTGAGTAGCTGGGACTGCAGGTGTGTACCACTACGTCAGACTAATTTTATTTTTGTAGAGACAGAGTTGCGCTGTGTTGCCCAGGCTGGTTTCAAACTCCTCGACTCAAGGGATCCTCCCATCTAGTGTCCCAAAGTGCTAGGATTATAGGCATGAGCCACCACACCCAGCCCCTTATTCTACGCCTTAGTACAGTATTAACTTTACCTTATACCCTAAGTGATGCAAGTAGTGACCCTTAAGTTGCTTTTTAGAAAAATAATTTTCTATTCTTATGGTAAGACAGAGCAAAAAAAACCCCAAAATAACAAAATGTTTTCATATCATTTATTCAATGGCAAAGATCTTTCTTCTGACCTCACAACAATCCTCCAAAATAAACAATAATAATAAGTGACTGACTGTATTGGGCACATACCAGGCAATATTGTGGACCATCCAGGTCCACTTCACTGATGCAGAACTGAGGCTCAGGAAGGCTAAATTTGTCCAAGGTCATATAAGTGCAAATGGTAAAACTAGGATTCAAATCAGGTTGTCTAGGGTCCAAGCTATTTTTTTTTTTTTTCTTTTTTGAGTCAGAGTCTCACTCTGTCGCCCAGGCTGGAGTGCAGTGGCACACTCATGGCCACTGCAGATTTGACCTGCTGGGCTCAGGTGATCCTTCTGCCTTAGTCTTCCAAGTAGCTGGAATCACAGGCATGTGGCACCATGTCCAGCTAATTTTTTGATTTATTGAAGAGATGAGGTCTCACCAAGTTGCCCAGGATGGTCTCAAACCCATGGGCTCAGGCAATCCTTTCACCTCAGTCTCTCAAAGTGCGGGGATTATAGGCGTGAACCAACCCATCCAGGTCCAAGCTCTTAATCACCACGCTAGGATTAACAATCCCTTATCATTTTGAGACTTGGAAATGGGTTCAAAGGGGTTGAATGTTTAGACACTCTTACTAACAGTCCTAAGAGCAGTAAGAGCAAGGACTTCAGAGTCAGACAAATCCCTGGACTTGATCCTGTCTTAGCTCCTTCCTAGCTAGCAGATCTGGGCAAATTATTTGATCCTTCTGATTTGAGTGGTTTTTATTTTCTTTTTGTTTTGAGTTGGGGTCTCACTCTGTTGCCCAGGCTAGAGTGCAGAGGCATGATCAGGGCTCACAGAAGCCTTGACCTCCTGGGCTCAAGTGATCCTTCCGCCTCAGCCTCCCGAGTAGCTGGGACTACGGGTACATGCCACCACGTCAGGCTAATTTTTGGATTTTTTTGTAAAGATGAGGTCTTGCTATGTTACCTAGGTTGGTCTTAAACCCCTGAGCTCTAGCAATCTTCCCGCCTCAGCCTCCCAACGTGCTGGGATTATAGGCATGAGTCACCACACTGGCTTATTTTTTTCTTTTTTTAATCTGTAAAATGGGGATAATGATACCCATCTCCAACCACGATTGTGAGAGGTGAGAGCCTGCTATGGCCTAGACTTGGCCTAAGTGTTAGTTTCTGAAAGGGTGAAATGTCAAAATGGAAAATTTAATGAAATAATCTTAGTCAAAGAGCAGCTAATTTTATTTTTTAATGAATTAAGAAAGGTAGATTTATTAAAGGAAATATATATTATGAAGGATACAATAGGCAGGACATCAAGAGTGTCTGCTGCCCAAGAGCAGCTATTTTAACATTGCTTAGCTTTGTCACGTTTTTCTAACAGTTCACTTTAATTTACCCTCTAGTCATTAGCCAAGGACAGAACCGTTTCCCCAGAGATAGCTATTGATAATTTACAAACCCCTTCCCCAAGTCTGCTTTGTATTGTTTTCTATTCCAAGTCTGTCTTTTAGCCATAAAGAACCAGAATGGGCTGGGCTCGGTGGCTCAGCCTGTAATCCTATGCTTTGGGAGGCCAAGGTGAGTGAATTGCCTGAGTC
>NW_007253390.1:1173046-1186235 GCF_000164805.1 Carlito syrichta
AGTCCGCGGGTTTGAGACCCACCTGGGCAACTTGGCGAGACCTCGTCTCTACAATACGCGGGCTCAGGCAATTCACTTGCCTCGGCCTCCCAAAGTGCTGAGATTACAGGATGAACCACCAAGCCCAGCCAACCTAATCTATTTTAAGCTGCCCTTCATGACCTATGTAACACAGACAGACTCCATCACATAAAGCAGCCCTTTGTGCCCTACATGACACACACAGACCCCATCACCATGGCAACAGTTATGTGACTAACCCACCCATCTGCCCGCCCCTTCATGATGACTTAAGACAGACTATCACCCAATCACCTTCACGACCTGCCCCCCCAAAGGATAGATTTAAAAAGCATTCAACCTCAAGCAGCCATGGCCATGCTTTTGCTTCCCTAGGCTTTGGCCCCCTCCCCTACTATGGGGAGGTGAATCTTCTCTCTCTCTCTCTCTCTCTCTCTCTCTCTCTAATCTACTTTCTAAATAAACTATATTTTCCCATCTATTTGCTGTGCAATTCTTTGCATCTTGTCCACGGCACTGGCTCAGCACACAGGCCCACAGACAAAACATTTTTGGAGACCTAACAGTTCCCCATCCCATTCCCCCTGATCCCATTCCTCAAAGTAAAAAACAAACAAACAAACTTAAAAGCCAACACCCAGCTGGGCTCAGTGGTTCAGTCTGTAATCCCGCGCCTTGGGAGGCTGAGGTGAGTGGATTGCCTGAGCCTGCGGGTTCGAGACCCGCCTGGGCAGCTTGGCGAGACCTCATCTCTACAATAAATCAAAAAAAAAAAAAATTAGCTGGGCGTGGTAGCGCGCGCCTGTAGTTCCAGCTACTTGGAAGGCTGAGGCAGAAGGATCGCCGGAGCCCAGCAGGTCGAGGCTGCAGTGACCGGGAGCGGCCACTGCACTCCAGTCTGGGCGACAGAGTGAGACTCCAACTCAAAAAAAAAAAAAAGCCAACACCCAAATCCAGAAGAGCTGAAGGTGGGCTCTGGGCCTAGCCGTTCCATACTTATTATATGATCTTTGCCAAGTCATTCCTCCACCCTGGGTCCCATGTCATGATCCAGAAATCCTCTCTGGCCTTACAACTTGAAGATATCTCCTCTATGATTTTCTGACTGCAGTCTAACACTGCAACCCCCTGGGCAGGAGTCTCCTGCCTCTTCTCCACTGCAGCCTATTGGAGATGTGATTAGCTCAATTTGGAACGGTTGGCTCGTTATGGTGATTCTCACTGTGCATTGGTGATGGGGGGGTTACTGTGAGAATATTATGGGGAAGTTCATGCATGGCAATTATAAACAGTTTGAAAAATCCTCCCAAGAACTTTGAAAATCTCTGTCCTGGGGTATATGAATAGGTCCCTGGGAGTCCACATTCCATGAAACAAAATGTACATTTTGGGTAGTTCCATTATTGGAGATCACAAATTCTTTTGAAAATCTGATAAAAGCTATCTTCTTCCCAGAAAGAGACTTGTTCTCACAAACTTTGCATATAATTTTAGGAAGGTCGTAGAGGCCCCCTGAAACCCATTCATGCACTCTTAGACTCTGTGGTCCTCAACCCTAGAGATATAGATCGACCTTTGCAACTCCCCACGAATTGCCCACAGGCAATGCATTGATGATGGGCTGTTCACGAGGGTTGTGAGTGGCTCACACTGGAAGGCACAGGGACAAGCAACCCACAGGGATAAAAGGTTACTCCTTCTCTAGAAGGGAAGGGGTAAAAGCCCAGTGCTCAGGCTGCCCTGAGTAAAGCTAGGGTCACCATTTGGACAGTTCTGGAACCACATTTCAGGAAGGTGTCTCCCTCCCTCTCCCCGTCATGCCCAGCAGCAGCCTTACCTTCCCAGCACCAATCACCTTCTCTGCAGCATAGACTGCCTGGCTGCATCGCGGGCAGCGCTCGGAGCCACCAATCTTCTGGGCAAATTTGGATGCATTGGGGTTGGTGGTGGGCCTGTGGCCCGGGGCCCTGCATGGGGAAGAAAGCCCAGTGACATGACTTACACTGAGAAATATGGGTTGGGCTGGCACTATGAGGGGGCAGGTTTCTCTACCACAGTCACAAAGGCTAGGGCCTCTAGGATCAGCTCCCATTTTACAGATGGACAAACCAAGGCTCAGCACCACAGTATTTTCATTGAAACATCATACTTCCCTCAATTACCCAGTTAAAACCCCAGAATTGCTTAACACCTCATTTGCTAAGAATTGCCCTCCTCTGCCCCTCATTCCTGCAGTTGGTCTATTATCAGATTCTTTCCAGGAGAAATCTGCTGACAAATCATTCCCACTGGGGCAAAGACCTTGGCTGAAATTGGTAACTCATCTGTCATTTCTGCTCATCCTCCAGGGCCGAGGAGCCGGCCAGGCTGACTGCCAACAGCCACCGTTTACCAGCAGATCAGAAGCCAGGGGAGTGCTGTGGGATGAGGGCGGGGACACCCAATGATACCCTGCAGCATTTCCCAATGACTTGCCCTCGGCAGAGGTGAGAGGTGGCAGGCTGAGAGCAAGGCTGATATGGCAGTGGTGCTGCCCTGAGCCCTGGTTTAGCTCAGACACTCACTAGCCGTGGGACCCCAGGCAAGTCCTTGAGACTGGGCTGGATTTTCTCATCTATAAAAAGAGGAAATTTGACTAAGTACTTTTGGGGTCCCTCCCAGCACTGACCTTTATACAAATATAAGATGCACACTCCATGCATCCACTGGCCTGGCCGGTTTGTTTGTTTATTATTTTTTATTAATTGATTGACTGAATGAGTCGGGGTCTCACTGTGTCACCCAGGTTGGAGTACAGTGGCACAATCATAGCTCATCACAGTCTCGACCTCCTGGGCTCAGGTGATCCTTTCGTCTTAGCCTCCTGAGTAGCTGGGACTATAGGCGTGCACCACCACAAATGGTCAATTTTGGGGGGAGTAGAAACAAAGTCTGGCTATGTAGCCCAGGCTGGTTTCAAACACCTGGATTCAAGCAATCCTCTGCCTCAGTCTCCCAAAGTTACGGGATTACAGGCATGAGCCACCATGCTCGACATGGCCTGTTTTATTCTCTACTGAATCCCCAGCTTCCCCAGAAGGCTGACACATAGCGGGTGCTCTATGACTACCTTTTTAATACATGGCTTTCTGAGTTTTCCACTGCTTATACAAAAGTGGTTGGAAATGTGTCCAATACAGGGGACAAGAAGGGCAGAGAGAGAGCAAGGGGTGGGAGAGGATTGGTACTCACTCCTCATGTTTGATGCCCAGAGACTCCCCTTTGTCAGTGCTCAGCGTGCCTGCGCCCTGCCCATAGCCGTAGCCTTTGGGCCCATACTTCTTGCCGTAGCAGGACTTGCAGTAGATCTCCTCACCATGCACGGCCACAGTTGTGCTGTCCAGATTCTTCTTGCAAACCACTGTGGACGAAGGTGGGATAATGAGTTGAAGCTGGGGTGAACTGCAAGTCCCCTAAAGCTGAAGCTCTCTGAGCACTTTGCACACATAATATCCTGATCATTCGGGAGCAGCCTAGAAATTGAGGCAAATGGGGTGGCCAATGGGCTGGAGGACAGAGGGACTGGATCCGCATGCCCGACTCTAGAAATGCTGGCAGGCCACATCTTCCAGGAATCTGTGTGCATTTCCCTCTTCCGTCTGCACCCTTGTACCTCCTCAGGCTGCAGGACACCCCAGGTTCAGAGGCAACAGCCTAGGCTGACCCTAAGCCACAGGACACTTGCTGAGGATCTCCACTCTCCCCTCAACGGAGACCATGTGTCCCAATAGGAGAAAAGAAAAAAGAAAGGCCTCCAACAATGGAGTCCAAAAGAGACTGTCTGTGCGTGCTGGGGGGAGCTAAGAGGGAAAAGGAAGAGGAAGTGATACACCCAGAAGAACAAAAAAGCTTAAAATTTATTAAGTGCCCAACATGGCAAGCTTTGAAATGAGATGCAGGTCATGCTAATTACAACAGGATTTGAAGTTTCTAATCTCAGAAATCACTTTGTCACAGGAAGAAGTGAGGTCACACACTGAAACGAATTTCCCGATTCCTGGGGTAAAAGAGATTGGAATGGGATCCAGCTAGGAAGCCTGTGGGCCTCACGTAGCTTCCTGTTAATCTCAGAGGGGAGCCCAGTATAAAACAGTTCAGAGCCTGGGATTCCTGTCAAGTCAGACTGCTGAGAATTAAACCCCAGCTCTCTTCCTTTCCAGTTATGTGCAAGCTATTTTGCCTTTCCAGTCTCCCTGTCCTCATTTGTAAATGCAGATGATAATGTATGCCCCAGAGGTGGTTGTGAGAATCAAATGACATCTTACATGTGAAGTACTTAGTACAATACTCTGCACACAATAGGTGCATAATAAATGTCAGCTACTCTTATTAGTATTATATGAAGTTAATACCACTGGGAGACAAGGGAGGGTGAGTGACAGGCACCAACCTCAAGAGGTTATTGCTTCTAACCCCCAAATATTCCTCTCTACTTCAAACTCTTTCCTTGTCCTGTAATCCTAATTTGGTTCAATAAAATTTCTTAAATATTGGCATTCAGTGTACTCATCTGGACTGCAGCCTCAAACATGCCATGTGGATAGAATCCGAGGGGGAAACCATGCCTCTTATCTCCCTCAAGGAAGGCACTCAGCTCCCTGCAAATGCCATCCTCTTGCCTTCAAAGGGTCCAGCCCTCCGCCAGCTCCTCGCTCACCCTGAGCCCCAGGTTGGAGACTTCAGACTAAATAAGGACCATCCTGTCCTGCCCTGGAGATCTCCTTTTCATTCCAAGTCTCTGGGTCACCCTAATATGGAATTTCCCACCACTTCCCCTGGGGTTTGGCTCTGGGAAGGAGGGAGAGGGAACACCAAGCTCAGGACGCCAACATTCCCTTCTAGGGTGGGAAGTCAGGAATTGGCCTGAGGTTGTTTCTCTGTTAGACCCAAATAGAACTGGAAATTCCAAGACCAGAGCAGAGGCAGAAAGCAGAGATAAGATGGAACAGAGGTCTCTTTTGATTGATTTCTCCTGTGGAAGACCTAGGAACTCAGCCCAAAGGAGACATCAGAGCCTACAAGTTGACATCCTCCAGATGTCTACCTTGCCAAGACCTCCCTGCTCCCTTCTGCTCTGCCTTGGCCCTTTTTTCTCCCAGAGGCTCGAGTCCTGCCCACGGTGGATGTCTGCCTCCTACCTCCATCCAGGTGGTGTAGTCAAAGACTCTTAGGCGACCGGTAAGGTCCATCAAAGACTAATTCGGGGAATTTTGAAGGAAGGCCTGGATAAATTTCTACCAAGTCATGATAAGATCGGATTCGTTAGTCCATCTGTTGGGAGGCCACCTGATCTGGTGGGACCTTGTGATGCTATCTGGAAATGCAGAGAAGAGGCAGCCCTAGAGGAGAGGTCAAAGTCCCTTCGCCCCACTCAGAAATGGAGAGTAATTCTCTCTGCCTCTGAAGTGAAAACTGAAGCCCACAAAGAAGTTCAAGATCACATAATCAGCCAGAAGCAGGGCCAGGTCAGAACCCACCACTGACTTCCAAGCCTGGTTGATTTCTGCCCACTCTTGGTTCCTCTAGAGTAGGCCAAGCATGCAGGGCCAGGAAGGTGAGAACTGACAGTCAACCTTAGTCTGTGGGGAGGAGACAATGGTGTCTGAGGGCAAGCAAGGCTTCTGTGAGCTTTCCCTGTGCTCTGGGATTCTACAGAACAGCCCGGGGCAAACCTGCTAGGCCCATTCCATCAGCCTCCACCACAGGGACAGGACAGACTAGCTCTTCTTTCCCACGGGGCTGGCTGCTCAAACCCAATCTGCCCCAGGAGGAAGCTGGTCACAGCTCAGAGGTGGGCATATGGCCTCAGGACAGGTTCCCCGCCACAGAACTGAGCTCTCCTACCAGCCTGCTAATGGGAACTGGCAGCCCCTACAGAGAGCATGACCACATACTACAGGCCCTCTCTATCCCTGCTCCCAGGGCAAAGGCCAAGTCCATATCACATCATGCTGTCTTCTTCCTGCCCATGCACACCCTCTGGAAAGGGAAGGTAGGTGGGCCTGCTGAGTAGAAGAATTCAAAGCCAAGAACCCATATGGTCAGAAGATCTTCTTTCGGAGACCCACCCAGGCCCAGCCAATGAGGGAGATGGCCCTGACTGTCTCCCAGGCCCAGATCCTGTTGGCCCCTCCTTTCCTCTGGAGGGAAAGTCCTTTGATTCTGTGGGTTACCCAGAATTCAAGCTGAACACTTAGCACCCACTTCAGCAAAAAAATAACTCACTACATGCCAGGTGCTGTTCCAGGCATTAGGATAAACAAGTTTGGCGATGCCTCAGACTGCTGGGGAAAGTGCTCTGGTGCTGAGGGGCTCACTTAGAGCTCAGGAATGCACTGGCCTTGAGACCTCAGAGAAACCTGAGACGGTCCCCTATGACTATCAGTTGCATAACATGACCCTCAGCCCTGCTCCCCAGTCTGACTTACTGCAACTGTTTCTAGTCCTCAGCACCCCCTCACACCCTGCCCTAGGTCCTGCTCCTTCCTTCCCATGCCACCCCCTGCATTCCTGACTTCCCTGAACTATGACTACTCCTCCACATGCAGGTCTGCAGGCAGGCGCACTCAGCCACAGCTGGCCTCTTTTAGTCAGTGATTAAGCAATGTCTGAGGGCAAAGAGAGGAACCCTTAGGACCCCAGCAGTGAGGTCTTCAACTCTCTTCCCAGTGAGTGCAAAACCCTCTTTTATTCCCTCTGAAAAAATAAACGGCTTGAAAATTACTAAGTATAATGAACTGCTGATAACAAGACGCTGTTGTTTCTGGCCTCCATTGCAGTCTGGAAGCCAACAAAGCTCCACCAAACCTTGTTAACTCTCCATTCTTCACATGCAGCCCTGGGGCTGTCACTCCAGACCTGGCTGGGAAGGGTGTGGGGCCCCTGCTGCTCTGTGCTGGATGGGTTCAGGCTGGTAGAGATGTGGTGAACATCCAGTGAACAGGTGGCCCTTGGCCCATCTGAATCCTTCTCTGGAACACAAATCACCTGGTCGCCAAGGAACCTTAGGTCTCTTGACTTGGCTTCAAGTGATGTGGGATGGACAGGACCCCATTTCCTGGACCTCCCAGATCAGCTGGGACTTCAGCTCCCTGTGAGGTTTTCTTTGCATCGCACTCTCTTGCTATAGATCCCTCAGTTCTGTGTGTGTGTGTGTGTGTGTGTGTGTGTGTGTGTGTGTATAAGATTTATGGAACACTCACAATTGCTTTAAGTGTTTATTTATTTTACAAGCTCCTTTCACTTTAATTCTCACAGCAACCCCATGAGGTAAGCATTACCTCCACTGTAATACTGAGAAAACTCAACTCTCTGAGTTGAGTTTCTCTGAGAAAATAAGTAACTTGCTTAGCATCAGACAGATGATAAAAACTGGATTTAGATTCAAATCCTGATCAGACTGACTTTGAAACCTGGAGGTTAACTAAGACATTCTATTCCCTTCCACGCCTTGCCTGCCCTCAAGGAATATGCATCTTACTGAAGTTGCCTCTTCTTCTAACCCAGGTCTTCTACTCTGATCACAACTAACCAGATCATTTAGGAATCGAGGAGAGGTTTCTCCAAGTTGCCACTCCCTGGAGACATCACCTGGCCCAGGTACCAGCCAGGGCAGCATCATGGCGTTAGGAACACTGAGTCTACCTGCTTAGTGTCTTTTGCCTGGTTTCATACGCATCCAGACTTTTGACTGGAGCAAATCTTGCTTTGGAGTCTTAGGAGTAGGTATGAAACTCTGTGCTCCTTCCTCTCATCCCAGGCTGAGTAGGAATAGGAAGTGAGAGAGGTACACGAGCTAGCCAAAAAGCGGTGAGGAAGGAGGAACCCTGCTCTTCTTCTAGTCTCAGCTTCACCCTCAGTTGCCTTTTAACGAGGGGTTATTTGGGTCCCAAGGCTAGTAAAACTGTAGGCTAACTGTGTCTTCCTCTGAAGCGATGGGATTATGGCAGGGAGAAAAGGGAGAGAGAGCTGAGTGGAAAGTTTTCCTAACCAAGTCTTTACAGCTTGGCTCTCAACCCCTGAACGCCTGCCACCCCCACCAGCTCTGGCCAGTTCATCCCTTAGAAAGCAGCTTCTGAACGGAACAAAGAGGCCCTTAAGTGTTTCCCTCCCCAGCTGTGCATCAGCCAAATGTCAAGCTGTTTACATCCCATGGGACCAGTTCCCTGGGGTGTTGACAGGTCCAGCCTGTGGGGGCAGGCCCATCTCAGTGTCCATGGCAACAGGAACAGGGCCCAGGGTACACTCACTGCACAGGAAGCAGGATTTATGGAAGCTGTTGCCTTCGCACTGAACCTCTTCGGCAAAGTAAACCGTCTTCTGGCATACCCCACATTTCTTGCCTCCTCCCCAGTTCGGCATTCTGAAAAGAGACACAGATGGGGATTAACTTTACAGGGAGATGGAAACATTTCAGAGTGCCCGTGCCAGAAAAGCAACAGGCAGAGACTCAGGAGAGAAAGATGAAGGCAGACTGCTCATGGGGGCCACCAGGGAGAGTCCCTTCACGCTTGTTCTCAACAACATCCTTACCTTGCTGCTTGGGGGTTTCCTCCCCGATCTAATCAACAGGTCTTTACTGAGCAGCTGCTGCATTTTCAGCCCTGTGCTAGGCACTCTAAAGGATACAAATCAGCGTAAGACAAGGCTTTCTAAAGGAGGTTGCAGTAGCAGTAAAAATGACCCCCCCATCCCTACGTGCAACAACATGGATGAATCTCGCAAGAATGCAGAGGAAAAGAAGCAGACAGACTAGAGCTGGTAAGGCACATGTCTATCTGCGTGAAGTTCACAAATGGACAAGACTCATACTGTCAAGGAATGAACACAAAGTTGAAAAAATCATTACAGAAAAGCAAGGGAATGGTGGTCACAAACAACTAGGAGTTACTTCTAAGAAAGAGAAGGAGCCGGGCTCGGTGACTCAGCCTGTAATCCCGCGCCTTGGGAGGCTGAGGTGAGTGGATTGCCTGAGCCCGTGGGTTCGAGAACCGCCTGGGCAACTTGGTGAGACCTCATCTCTACAATAAATCAAAAACCAGCCGGGCATGGTAGCGTGCGCCTGTAGTTCTGGCTACTCGGAAGGCTGAGGCGGAAGGATCGCCGGAGCCCAGCAGGTCGAGGCTGCAGTGGCCGGGAGCGGCCGCTGTACTCCAGTCTGGGTGACAGAGTGAGACGCCTACTCAAAAAAAAAAAAAAAAGAGAAGGGACCATGAGTGGATAGAGTCACCAGGGAGGCTGCTAAGGCACTAACTAGCAATGTTCTGTTTCTTAACTTGAGTGGGTGTCACATGGGTCTGACTTTATGGTTATTCTTTGAACTACACATTTAGGTTTTATATACACTTTTGTGAGTTATGGGTCACCAAAAAAAAGAATTAAGAAAAAAAGCCAGGAGGCAGGCAGAGGAGGCACAGTTCTCAAGTTTAGAGTACATCAAAATCAGGGGAGGGCTTTTGCAAAACCAGATTAGTAGCACCATGCCAGACCTGATGAATCAGAACCTTGGAGAAGGAGGCACAGGCACCCCAGATGAGTCCAAAGCAGGTGGTCGGGACCAACCTTGAGATGCTATATGCGTTCAGAACTGGGCTCCTGACTCCAACAGGTTTGGCCCAATCTTAAGCCTGCTACTCCCTGGCTATGTGACCTTGGCCAGAACAGTCAGTCTTTCCAAACCTTGATTTCTGCATCTGTTAAATGGGGATAAAAATATAAGCCACTTCATAGAGTATTTGTGGTGATTAAATGAGATATGTTATGTCAAAGGCACAGCACAGTGCCTGGCACAAACACAATATGCAGACATCTGGACAATACCTTACGTCAGTGCCTCAGTGCGGATTGGCACAGAGCAGCACAGAAGGTAAATGCTACAGGAGTTTGAAGGATAGATGGGGCCTGCTTCTCTTCTTCTATTTCAATCACTCAACAGATGTAGGACTGAAGGAAGAAGACCCTTTTAGCTCTTTTGACAGAAGTTCATTACGGAATGGGTGCTATACAAGGTACCACCGACTGTGGGTGTAAGACAGATTCCCAGGACATGGTGATAAAGAAGGACACAGAGCCTGTAATCCCGCACCTTTGGGAGGCTGAGGTGAGTGGATTGCCTGAGCCCACGGGTTCGAGACCCGCCTGGGCAGCGAGACCTCATCTCTACAATAAATCAAAAAATCAGCCGGGCGTGGTAGCGCGCGCCTGTAGTTCCGGCTACTCGGAAGGCTGAGGCGATCTTGAGGCGGAAGGATCCCTGGAGCCCAGCCAGAGCCCGGCAGGTCGAGGCTGCGGTGGCCGGGAGCGGCCGCTGCACTCCAGTCTGGGCGACAGAGTGAAACTCCAACTCAAAAAAAAAAAAAAAAAGAAGGACACAGAATGCTGGGAAATAAAGGGCCAGGGGTTGGCTCTCAACCCATGAATGCCTGCCACCCCCACCAGCTAAGGGTTTGTTGTCTCCAGAGGGCAAGGAGTCAAAGGAAAAAAGCCCACTGAACCCGTGTCATGGAAATGTTGAAAATAAAAACAGCCCACCCTCCTGGTAACAGGGCTTGTGCTGGCAACCAGAGAATCAATGTCAAGGACAGAGGGAGACACAGTCTCCACTGGAAAGCCTCCCATCTGATGGTGGCTCAGCCTCAGCTCAAGAGAGCCCAGGCTGTGTTCACCATCTTGTCCCCATTTCTTGCATAATCCTTGGCATACAGGTGTTCAGTGAATAGTCGAGAATGAGTGGAGATGCCCTAATATTGAAAGCCACGGCTTCTGGGACCATGTTCTCCGCATAGGTGTATCTCTACAAAGCCTGGGACCTAGCAGAGGTGCTTGATAAATGTGTGCAGGCTGACTAATGGGACATAGGTGGGGAGGTAGCACTGGTGATGCTGACTCACTACCAGTTACTCTCACCTATCACTGAGATAACTGGAGTCTTCAGCAAGGTTTTGTTGAAACAGAGAGAATCACATTTTCATGCCCATATTTTTAAAGCTGGAGTTCCTTCTGGTCCCTCTTTCTCCCCAGTGTCCTGTGTTCCCACCCTACCTACTGCCACCTCCATGCCAAGAACTTCCATGTATCTCTCTCTGGCCCTGAGCTCTCCTCTGAGTCCAAGCTCATATATCTAGTGTCAGGTGTTTCCTCCTGACATGCATGGGCACCTCCATTTCAACATGAACGATCTGAACGCAGTCTCTTTTTTCTCAAACTTGTACATCTTTTTCTGAATGTTCCATTGTTGCTTGTCGTACCATGACCATCTTCTCCATCACTAAGGATCTTTTTTTTTTTTTTTTAGTTGGAGTCTTACTCTGTAGCCCCAGTTGGAGTGCAGCAGTACGCTCACAGCCACTGCAGCCTCGACCTGGGCTCAGGTGATCCTTCTACCTCAGCCTTCCAAGTTGCTGGAACTACAGGCGCGCGCCACCATGCCCAGCTAACTTGATTTATTGTAGACATGAGGTCTTGCTATGTTGCCCAAGCTGGTCTTGAACTATAGGCTCAGGCAATCCTCTCATCTTTACCTCCCAAAGTGCTGGGATTACAGGCGTGAGCCAGTCACCTATATCTAATGCCATAAACTGATGATGAATTCTTCGCCCTTCCACAGAGCGTACCACTCTGTGATCCCCTGTGCCCCCTCACACACCTCCAGAATCCACTCAGTCTCCCCCTAGGAGAGAGGAGTCACTGTCAATGGGCTCTGAGGTCACTGTCATAAGGGGAGACAAGCAGTCCAAACATCAAGCTGATAACCGGGAAACAGAGCTGAGAGACAAAAGCAATTGAGTATGCAATGACATTATAAAGCCACCGAGTTAAGCCAAACCTAAAGTTCAACTTGTCTGAATTCTCCAGTTAAACAAATCAACAAACTCACTTCACTGCTTAAGCCAGTCACTTTACGGCCGGATGCATCCCCAGAGGGACAACCCTGACAGCTAGGCTGCTTCTGGAAACTCATTCCATCCTTCACACAGCTGCCAGATCTCTGTCATGGAGCATCCCCTTACTTAAGAACCATCAATGACACCCCATTGCCTAAGAATAACCAAACCCTTCACCTTGGCACTCAAGAT
This sequence comes from Carlito syrichta, assembly GCF_000164805.1. Lineage (NCBI taxonomy): Eukaryota > Metazoa > Chordata > Mammalia > Primates > Tarsiidae > Carlito > Carlito syrichta. The sequence continues at coordinate 1,185,181 of NW_007253390.1, forward strand.
TCTCCACAGCACAGTCCTCACGTACTTCCACCTCTGTGCCCTGTTATTCTACCTTACGTGATATCAGAGTTGGTGACTTAACTGCTGTGTTCAGCCCCTAGAGTACCTAGCCCAGGCCTGGTACTTAGGAAGCACTCAGGCAGTGCCTGTGCACAGAGCCACGGAAGGCTGTGCCGAGGTGGAGACTGAGGCTGGGGCCCACCGTTCTCTCTTGGGAAATCTAGATAGACCACGCCCACTGCATACGCCCAGTTTTCCCTTCCCAGGTTCCAGTCCTGCCACAATCCCTCAGGCTCATGCCCATCACTGACACTCAGCAGGTAAGATTTCTCTAACTACACATGTCCTCTCTGCCCTTCTCAGATAACCTTTGGGGCCTGAGCTCCCAGGCCCCAAGGCCAGTCCTCATCCCTAGCCTCTGATGCACCACTGTTCTTTCAGCCCCTCCAGTCCTGAGGACTCCAGGGGTGAGCTGTCCTTGCTGAACAAGGACTCTGGGCTGCAAAAACATACCACGTCAGGACACTCTGACAAGAGCAGAAGTGTGTATTCTTGTCTGCCTAGCCATCAACCAGTTCCCCCTTTTCATTACTACAGAATCTCGATTTTATTGAGATCACCGAGTGACACAGGGAAAGTGTCCCGTCTCCAGGTCTAGGGACAGAGCCTGAGTCACCTAAGCCAACCGTGGTGATTCCATTGCCCTGCCATTGACTAGTTCTGGAATAGGCAGAAACCGTTTCTGGCCAGTGAGATGTGAGAGGAGCTCTGCTTGGGAAGCTTCTGGAGAAAATGTGTTCTGTCATACGGAGTCACACAGGCTGTCTTGCCTCTGACGACGAGACTTGGTCGGGCTCAGTGGTTCAGCCGTAATCCTAGCACTTTGAGAGGCCCAGGCGAGTGGATTGCCTGAGCCCATGGGTTCGAGACCAGCCTGGGCAACTTGGCGAGACCTCATGTCTACAATAAATAAAAAATTAGCCAGGTGTGGTAACATGCGCCTGTAGTTCCGGCTACTTGGAAGGCTGAGGTGGAAGGATCTCTGGAGCCCAGCA
>NW_007253390.1:1186255-1192534 GCF_000164805.1 Carlito syrichta
AAAAAAAAAAAAAGAATGTATACCCATTTAACAGATAAGAGAAACAAGGCTCAGAGAAATGAGGCAACTTGCTTGTAGTCACACAGCTAGAAGAGATAGAACTGGGATTCGAACGCAGGACCACCTATTTCTGAGTCCTCTGTGTCTCCATTGCCATGCTGTGGCCCCAGCGTATTTCAGGTGGGCATGCTGTTCATCGATGCTGGTCCTCTTTCCTTGGCCTTCTCCTCCCTTTCCAACCCCCTAAATCAGCAGGGAACATAGTCAAGACCCCAGGAACACCCTTAAGGGAGGAAAGATCCCCTCACCACATGGTTGGGAGCCAGTTCCAAGCAGTGTTTTGTTCCCAGCACAAAAGCCCTTCTCCCTCTGGGGGAGACCCACAGCTCCGTACAGGCCTCCCCTTGTTCTCTCTGGCTCCATGACAGGGGCCCACATCCAGCAGGGCCCCAGGGAATCAGGAACATGGGCGGAGAAATGGGTGAAACCCAAGGACCTGCCAGGAGGGAATGTCTGCTCAGGACGCCTCTCACTGGCTGTTCCCTCTAGTCTGGCCATTTGGTTGGGGGTCTCCCCTCAAGAGCCCAGAGAAGAAACGGGGCTAGAGCCCTTGAGATGAAAAGCAGCAACTGTGTCCCCAACCAGGAAGGGTTCCAGGCAGCCCCTGTGGATGAGCTCCCTGTTCCCCTCTGCCCACAGAGGACCCCTCCAGGACCCTGCCTTTGGAGAAGAGAGGGGGCAGGAAGAGCCCTGGCCGTTTTCCTTCCCCACAATAGGCGGGGCTTACTCTCCACTCTACCCACTCCTTCTGTCCAGCCCCTTCTTTCCAACAGCCAAATTCTGGCTGGAGGGCGGCTGAATTGCCTTAAAAGGAAACCTGTTTTTCAGAGCTTGTGGATTGCCTGGAGGGACGCTTGGCTCCTTCTTGATTGCATCCCAATTCTAGGGGATAGAGCCCCTCCTGCCAGAGGCTGGGAAGGGGAGGCTCCCTAGGTCGGAGGCCAGGCTGTGCAGGTCAGTGGTTAGGAAAACGGGAGCTGGGGTTAGATAGATCTGGATATACCCCATCCTAGCCAAATCATCTTAGGCAAGTTACTTTCCTCTCTAAGCTTCGATTTGCTTGTCTCTAACATGGACTGCCTATAATTGTGTTCTGAGGACTAAGTGATGATGTGTGGGAGTGATCGCACCGTGCTTGGCACATTGTAAAGTGCTCTGACTACCACTAACAGGACTGGTCCAGCCATGCCTGAACACTGCAGTGCCAGATGTGTGCCAGACATCTGTGCTCCTTCCCAGCAGGCCCATATCTGGAAGGAACAAGGTTTAAGAAGTAACGTGTGAAACAGAAACCAGGATTCCTGACTCATCTATCAGCCCAGCTAATGAGTCTGGGACAAGTCACTTGCCCTTCCTTGGGGTTTGGTTCCCCCTGGTTACCTGAGATGGGAAGCAGGGACTTGTGTCTTTATCAAGTTCTCTGCTATTGCTCTAGGCCATCACAATCATTGCTATCCTCCTTCATCACATTGTCTACCTGTTGGGTTTATAGTGGGTTCTGTTCAGAGAGTGACAATCCCACTGGGAATCGCTCTTCATGTTGTTTTTGTCCCATGTCACTGAGTTGAGGATCTCAATGGAGAAGAACTTGAATTTTCTGCTGAACAGCTGCAAGTATCTGTTCAGCTATTTACCTGAATGCTAATGTCCTCAGGACTGGCTGGAGGCTAAAAGCCTGAGTCCACCGACTATGCCTTCCTACCTGGTTGTCCCATCAGGACTATAACCAGATTTTCAATCTTGAGAGGGGAGAGCCAAGATGGTGGCTCTTACAGCAGCAGAGAAAGGTGCAGACACAGAGCACAGACTCTCATGGTCACCCCAGAAAGGCAGACTGAGGGGACAGGTTCCATGTGGTAATGTTTCTAGTGTAAGGAACCATCTCAGAGACATGCAATCCTTCACTGCCAGCCCCCAACACCTGAAGGAGAGCCCCTTCTCATAAACCCTTGATAAACTATCCCACATCTTTAGTTATCCAGTGGAAAAATCCCATCTCTCACAATCCAAAATCACTTGTTCTGTAGGGCACAGGACTTAAGTCTCCACCCACTTGGTCTGGTAGAAACCTGTCAAGTGTTTATCTTGTAAGAAATGTGCCACTCATATTACCTGAGCTGCTTGGCACCTGCCAGGTACATAGGAGTGCCATCATCCTTTCCAGCCACTCTGCTCAGCCTCTTCCTCCATGCCCCCACATCTAGAAAGCAGCCAAGGACAGAGAGGGAAGGCAGGGGCCCCACTGCAGGACTCAGAGCCCATGCTTGGAAGTGACACCTGAACGCCCTGGAAACAGGCCTCTCCCAAAGGTAATGGTCACTGGTAAAGGGAGGAATGGCACTTTACACATTGCACTCATCATTTCTTCAGAAGCCTGTACGTGACTCCCCTCTCTGAGAAGCTAACCAGGATCACTGAGCTATGATCGCCTCAGACTCCATAGCACCCCAGAACTTGACTGTCATTGTAGCTCAGGGCTCTCTCTTTTTATGGCATAACTTTTCCCTTTTCGAGTCCATGTCCCGTGGCCCTTGTGGGACTGTGAGCTGACAAGGCTATGTCTCTCCCTTCCCCCACTGTCCTCCAATGCCGTCTATAGCAGACCTCTGTACCCTTGGAGTTCAGAATTCTGAAGGTCAACAAAGGTAGCTGGGGAGGTCTATGATTTCTTTCAAGTGTTTCAAAATTATTGCAGGAAATTCTATATTATAATAAAGTCTCACAGACTAATTAACAGATTGAATGTCTTTGCTTTTATCTGGATCTGGAAAGGCATCAACTTCGAGTGCTTACAGTTGGTTACCCATGCTGAATAGAATGGTCTGAATGATTTTTCTTTGATTAATTTTTTAAAAGGAAAAACAAATGAGGCCTTATAACCACAAGTTGCCTGCAGCTGGCATCTCAGGAAGTTCCAACCCACGACATCCCTGCATAAAGAATGCCAGGCCCACTGGGGGCTGAGCCCGTACTCCAGCTGCTAACCTTCCTTTTCTTTCTCTGCTGTCACCGTGGAGGACTGAGACGCTGCCTCCTGGCCCTTGAGAAGCACTGGAAATACCAGAGTCTGGAAATGCTAACTGCTTCCTTATTTACACACTTTACCATACATGGGAATTACTCAATGCTGGCGTCAGACAAATTCCTGGGGAGCTGCGTAGTAGTACAGGCACGTCATTACCATTTAAATTCCTGACAAATGGAAACAGCAGCCCAGGTGGCTCTTGTCAAAACCCAAGACCCTCCCCTCCCACTCCCAAAGCTTTACTACCCCTCTCTGTCTCCCTCCCTCCCTCTCTCCCCAACTTCTCTCTCTCTTTCTTGCTTTCTCTCTCTCAAGGTCTTTTCCAGGCTTCTTTTCTTTCCTGTAAATCTAGTCCTAAACCTCACATGCATCAGATCTGGGGAAAGCACATCCACTGGGGTCTCAGCAATCATTTCCAGGCCTCTTTCCCCTGGCCACGTAGCTGAGTGAAAACTTGGAGGTCATGAGTTCTAACTCCAATCCAGTCACATGAAAACCAACAAAACCATATCTTCCTTATACAGTTTATAAGCTGCTGTAAAACACCTTGTAAAGCTGGTGAGCTTCACAAATGGCAGATATTTCCTTAGTGAGTTACAACGTAGAAAACAGAAATGTAGAGTAGCAAAGAAAAATAATTAGGTAATGAAAGAGCGTGGGTTTTGGAAGCAGGCAGTCTGTGTTTCAATGGCAGCTCCACAACTAACCAGATGCAATTCTGGACAATTAGCACCCCTGAGCCTCAGTTTCTTCATCTGTAACATGGAGAGCACCCATACCTACCTCATAAACTACCCATGATAATACACATGAAGTATTTAGCACAGTGCCTGGCACACAGCAAGTGCAGATACCTGCTTACCATTATCTTAAGAAAAGGCCAACTCTAATGTTTATTGTTCAGTTTTGTGTCTCTTTTAATATTTGCCCATATGCCTGAGTAATGGCAAACGTCTGGCTTGGGGAAAAAAAGTATTTTTATTCTCACTAGCACTTCTTTGGATCTCAAAATGTTTAATGCATGTCTCTTCATCGTCCTCTAGCAAGCTAATGTTGCACAATAACAGGGCTTACATGCATATTTAAAACTTTAGCAACCTGCCAGAAAGCCTTCCCTATATGCTTTTCCCACCAAGAGGGCAACAGTGAATAAAACTATGCCTTTTTCCTCTCATCTGCTGATGAATTTGCCCACACTTCCAGGGTGCAACTCAGGTCCAGCGAGAACTCACTAGCTCCTGAGGCAGATGCACACATGAGCAATTAAAAAAAGCAAACACCTGGCCAGGAAGAAGGGCACTAAGGCAAATCAGAAGAGGCTGTGGTATCCCTGCTTTTCCATTTTACCAGCAGGCCAGTTGCAGAGCTGTTCTTCCATCTCTTTCCGGCATCTTCCCCAGACCTTCCATACCAGGCCTCTCAGGCCTTGTAGACAATTCTCTCCTCTAACCCACACCACACCCTCTGCAGGATAAACTTCCTCCCCGTCTGATTGCACCACCCCGGAAATCCTCTCCAAGGTCATTCACCAGAAGACCCTGAGCACCACAAGGCTGGATTCTGGATTCAGGCAACAATGGGTACAAGCTGCCTACCAGCAGCTGAGGGTTGAGGACAGTCTCTCTCAAAAGAGGTGACCCAGTCTCCTGAGTCTTCTAGAGAGTCAGGAGGCAACAAGGAGCGAGAGAAGGGGAAGCTCAGCACCCTTGTCCCCAGATCCCACTGGGGTGGGTGGTGGGACTCTCCAACCTGAACTCTGAAAGGACAGAGACACGAAGCTAGCACCGCCACCCTCCTTAGCTTTTAGAAAAATAATGAGGTAGTGACCAAGCGTAGGTTTTGGAAGCAGGCAGCCTATGTTTCAATGGCAACTCCAGATACAATTCTGAATAAAATACAATTCCGCATAAGTTTCTTCATCTGTAAAATGGACAGCACCCTATCTACCTCATAAATTGTCCAAGATAATACACGTGAAGTATTTAGCACAGTGTCTGACACACAGCAAGTGCAAATACCTGCTTACTGTTATCTTAAGAAAAGGCCAACTCTAACATTTACTGTTCAGGAAGGGTAAGGATGGGGGAGGACAAAAAGAAGACTGTAGACGAGCGCCTCTGTGTTGGAGGTTCTGTGGAATACATTCCCCCAAGTACCATCCCTGAAAGAAATTGAGCCATTGAGAAGTTAAGTCACTTGTCCAAGGAAACCCGTGTATTAAGAGTCAAAACTCTGCCTTCCAAACAATCTCTCACCAAGATTGCAGGCCACCTATTCAGATATACTTTCTACCAGAGCCCAGTGGATTTCCTCGGTGTCACCGTGACAGTACTTCAAAGCCCTCTCTCTCAGCATGGGGAGGGGCGGCCCATTCATTCACACCAAAGGAGCAGGGGGCAGGTGCCTGGAGACCAGGGCTCTAGGTGAGATCTGAGCCCACACTCTGGCCCCCAGCCTAGACTTGGATCCTGATTTTATTACAACAGCATCAGGATCAGGAGCATGGAGAATATTCTCCGGTCTGTGCCAGTGGGTAAAATACCACTGAGCTGTTCTTCCATCTCTTACTGGCATCTTCCCTAGACCTTCCATACCAGGCCTCTCAGGTGGGTAAAATACCACTGAGGGTTGGCTGTTGGGTGACACATTACATCTTGCTTTAAAGGTGCTCCATACCAGCTCCTTTCTTGCTCCCTAGCTTTCAAGGACTGAGGTCATAACTCACTGCAGGCTCTTTTGGCTTTCAGAAATAATGGCCACTTAGCACAGAGCCTCGGGGTGGGGAGAGATTTCCATCTAGGTCTTTTAGAAGAGGGAAAACACACCGGCGCTCGAGGACACAGATGCCCAAGGCCTGGCCCACGAAACCAGATGTTTCTCCCACCCTCACCCGCGGGCGTTTTCTACCAGGGAAAGAGGGTGATGGAGGGGGTGGCACGGATGCCCTCATCTCTCTGCCACACAATGAGTGTCAGTGGCGCGCAGAATCGACGATTGTTTTGCCCGACCTGCGGGGAGGGGAAGGGGAGGCGGGGCGGGTCGTCCGAGGTCACTATGTCCAGGAAGCCCCGGGATGGAGAGGGCCCCGCTGCTTCCTGGAAAGAGAAGCACTGCCCGGGACAGCTGCGGCCGCCTCTCACAACTCCTCGCTCGTGACCGCCCGGGCCACGCCACTTTCCCTCCAAACCTTCCCC
>NW_007253390.1:1192566-1196430 GCF_000164805.1 Carlito syrichta
CTCCGGGGAAGGCGTGTCCCGCGCCACGCCAACCAGTGGGCTTTGCACACTGCACACCAGGGCTGATGTCATGGCGCGGAGCCCGGGAGCACTGCCCCGCAATCCCCCGCCCCGCTGCCCCGGGACCCGGGACCGGCCGACCGGCCGGCACGGGCGGGGGCAGGAGACGCCGACTCCCGGGGTGCCCCTCACTCGCCCGCGCTCTCGTCCCGCCGTGCGCCGTCACCGCAGAAAGGTCTTGCATACCAGGGGGCCTTTAAGGGTTTTCCTGTCAGACAGGTGGGGAAGTGGAGTGGTGACCCGAGAGATCAGACTCCTGATAAACGTGTGCCCCTGGGTGGGGGAGGGTATCGAATTTGCACATCCTGGTGCGGGGTGTAAGGGGCATGTCTTGGGCTCCAGAGTAAGGCAGGACCTTACAGGGTAGGTCTGATCCCGCCGGTCCACTCACTAGTTGGGCCCTTGGCCTAGATACTTAGCCCCTCTGGGCTTCAGGTTCACCTGTGAAAGGCACATAATCCACAGGACGTGTGGGGGTTGAGATGAGACGGCATAGGACCGACAGCCCAGCAAGCCCAGCCTGAGACAGGCACTCTGTAAATGTAACTCCCTCCTTCAAGCTCTTGTCCCCTCAGTTTCCCCAATCTTCTCTGCTGCCCAAAGGAGAACGCCCACCTCACCCCCAAAGCAGCAGTTCTGAAAAGTGGGTGTCTCAACGGAGGCTTCTTCCTGGGTCTCCAGTCTTCAGTATGACAGAAATAAGCTCAAACCACTCATCGCTGCCCCCGGGGGGGGTTACCAGGGACCTGCCACCTCCCTCTCCCGGTCCCGAGTCCTACTGCAGTGCCCCGTGCAAGCATTTCAGGGTGCAGAGAAATTCACTCTCTGAAGAGCTGCTGCTTGGGCCAGAGTTGAGCCCCCTTCCCACCCTTTCCTGGATGGGAACAGCCCAGAAACTCAATGCTTTAGTTTAGACGGAAGGGCTTTAAAGAAAGGTATCACTCCCTCCTCCCTTCATCCTCCAGTCCTGTCCTGCTCCCTTTGTTTGGGACTCGAGAATTTGGATTTGAAGGAAAATGAATCTGCAAGAGAGACTTGTGCTCCCAGGAATAGGAGGAACAAAGAAGGAGTGAGCGCCTCGGGGAAACAAATTACTGTATTTTAGTTTGCAGTTTTTCAAACTAACTTGTTTGCTTTATTTCTAAGACCGAAGGGAATCAAGAGCTGGTGCTATGTCTTGTTCTCTGGGGTTGAATTATTTTCTGAGTGCAGACTGTGATGGGAAATAAACCACACTCCGATCTTGGGCATACACTTCAGTGTGATTATATGTGTTGTGTGGGTGTGTCTGTGTAACTTTCTACTGCTTTCTAGAGCATTCTCAGAAGGAAGTGCTGCAGCCTCCTTCCGCCCATAGCAATTAATTGTGGGGGAGGCCCTGGAGGGTTTGCTGGCAGCTGGTCACCCCTTACTCCAGGTCACCCTTAGATGTAGCTGCCGCATCTTCCTCCTGGGTCAGGTGTCAATGACTCAGGCCCCCATAGGCTTCATTTAAAGCCCCAGTTTGCTAGATTAACTTTCAACCAGGAATAAACTAAACATCTTCTAAACCAGAAATGAAGGATTTATCTGGGTTTTTCTTGCTTCCTACCACAAGAAACATCTTTCCTTTTGCCAGACCCATTACACAAACACGACCCTCCAACATTGAAATGTCTATAAACACCCAACCAGTGTTTCTTGCAGTTTGGGCCTTCCTCATCTGACCTAGTCAAGGTGTAGAAGGAGAAACTAGAAGAACTCCTGGTCATTCCTGTGCAGAGCAAGCAAGAAACAGGTGTCAGAGACTGTGAGCTTGCTGCCCAAAAATAGCAATCCCCAGGGTTTTTTCCTCTCCCCTCGGTTCTCTGGATCCTGGAGAGATGAACCTTGGAGTTCTGCCCAAGATTTTACAAAAGGGCCAACTCCTGTATTTCCTTCTTTGGTCTGGCTTTGTCCTCTCTGGAGTCATTGGGCTATGGATGGATATTCCTGTGAGGACAGGCCAACCTGTGCTGGGCAATGTCCTTAGGAAAGTCCAAGAAAAGGAGAGCAACAGCTGCAGTCACATGTGGATTTCTCCCAGAGGTACCTCAAGCATCTTGTAAGTAGAGCAGCTGGACAACGTGTCATGCTAACAAGATGCTTTTGATAGTAAGCAGCACAGTGATGGTACTCACAGCTACACCAAGGTAACAGGACTATTATGCAATCCAGGATGATGATCATCCTGCTTGCCCACTCAGAGACTATCAGTGCACATGTCTTAGGAGCTGTCCAGGCAGACCTAGAGATAAAAGAAGCCAAGTGGGACTTGCCTTGCCTGTCTACTGGTTTTCCAAACCCTCATACCTTTTGGTTATATTGCTCTCCCTGCATGCTGCCAACTGCTTGGGCTTTGCCTTAGATAGCCCACTTGCAGACAAAGAAGACTTGAAGGTGAGGCAGGTCTCTGGGATTAAGTTGAGTCCAAAGGAATACAGGGATTACCCACCATGCAAACAGGCACCAGCCAGATGTTGAAATTACAGAGAGGCCGGTAAACAGCACTGCTACTTGGGATAGCCTAAGACAGAGATCCTCGTTCTGACTGACTTCAATTATATGACTGTGCCTAGGTTGGCCCCACCCAGCCGGGAGCACCTACACGTGAGACAAGGCAGTCAGAGCTCATCAGCAAATACTCTCTGCTGGGGGTTCTAGAAGGAGGTTTGGTGGATTTAGGGACTTGACTGCTTCTCTGCACTCTCAACAATGCCTAAACTTTTCAGTATACTCATGTCCTTTCTGTGCACTCTACCTCCCCGTACCTTTGGGTAGGTACTAAATGTCTGCTGAGGTCATGAAGTAGGACCCCTGCCATCCAACTTCCAGCTTCGTCTGCCGCCTCTGCTGGCATCTTTTCTTCTTTTTCCGCCTTCATCAGCATTCCAATGTCACAACTTCTGTCTTCCTTCTTGCTGTTAAATCTTTCTTTCTCCCACTGATCCCAGGTAAGAGAGATCTGAGTATGAGGCTGAGGAAAAAGTAAGGAACTGTGGCTGGCTTAACTCTGCCAGTCATCCCAGAGAGCTTGGACATCCCATCTGAGCCAGAGATTTTCTCAGTTACCCATCCATCCATCCATCCAACCATCTGCTAATCAGTCTCTCCATCTACCCATTCACTCAGCAGACATTTAGTGAACCACTATTCTGTACTAGTCTATAGTTTCTAGGAATACAGGGAAGAATGTGATTTGGATCCTGACTTCCAGGAGTCTCTGATTTAATGAGTAAACCAATATCAGAACCCCAACATCTTTCAGGGAAGGAATAAAAAAGGACTGTGAGTAGACAAAGGATAAATGGTTAATTCTTCTTTCCTGGGGGAGGGCCTATGGTCAGGAAAGATGATTGAGAGTCGGCCAGGAAGCAAGGAGGAGAGGCAGGATCTTGAAACAGCACTGTTCAACCAGGGAACTGTAGGTTCATCAGCAGAGTTGACACCCGTGATGAAAGACAAGATTCCATGGGGGACCAGAAGAACATGGCAGACGTTGTGAACCATTTGAAGGGTGGTGGGGCTGTCCTGAGGGAAGCGGGAGTACTGATGGATCTTAAACAGGGAAACAACATGGATTGTTTAAAAAGCGTTCTAGGAGGCCGGGCTCGGTGGCTCAGCCTGTAATCCCGCACTTTGAGAGGCCGAGGTGAGTGGATTGCCTGAGCCCGCGGGTTCGAGACCCACGTGGGCACTTGGCGAGACCTCATCTCTACAATAAAAATCAAAAAATCAACCGGGCGTGGTAGCACGTGCCTGTAGTTCCAGCTACTTGGAAGACTG
>NW_007253390.1:1196450-1201494 GCF_000164805.1 Carlito syrichta
CCGGGAGCGGCCACTGCACTCCAGTCTGGGTGACAGTGAGACTCCAACTCAAAAAAAAAGTGTTTTAGGAAGATGGCGATGACTGCCTATGAGGCTAGACGAGAAGTGGGGTGAGAAGAGGAGTCAGGGGAGCCCACAAGAAGATTATTGCAATGGTCTAAGAAAGAGGTGATGACTGGCAGCAGCCCTGAGGATGGAGAGTAGGAGAGGAATTTGAGAGTAATGGAGGAGGCAGCATCCGCTGGGCTTGATGACCAGCTGGCTTCTTGTGGTAAAGTGCAGAGTGCGGTGGAAAGGGAGGGAGGAGCCAGGGACTGCGCCTGGTATCTGGCTTGGACAACTCACTAAGACAGATAATTCAGGACTGGCTGCAGGTTGGAGACCAGAGAGGGATAATTAATTCGGTTTCGTGGGTTTGAGGTGCTTATGGAACATCCAAGCAGAACTATCCAATAAGCAGATGGACACAGCAAAAGAGGGCTGGAGTTAGAACTAGAGATGTGGGGGGTCTTCAGTCTAGGGTGAGTTTAGGAAGAAGAGCAGACTTAGAAGCCCCAAGGGACACCATTTGCGGGTGGCTGAGAGTCTGCAAAGGAAACTGAGAAGGAATGATCAGAGATGTAGGGAGAAAACTCATATGTGAAATGAGAGGTTGGGCTACCTCAGTAATCTCAAGGGTTTTCACCAAGGCATCTCTCACAGTAAAGAGGGGTGAATGTGAGGAACTCACAGTGTTGGCAGAATCAGCCCAACTCCAGTCCTTGAAGTCTTTGGTTTCACTGTAAAAGTGTATTTGTTGGCAGACGGAGGCAGAAGGATCACCAAAGCCCAGCAGGTCGAGGCTGTATTCCAGCCTGGGCGACAGAGTTAGACTCCAACTCACACACAAAAAAAGTTTACTTGAATTTTGCATTCTCCTTCATACATAACTGTGTTTACCTTAATTTTTTTTTTTTTTTGAGTTGGAATCTCACTCTGTCACCCAGACTGGAGTGCAGTGGCCGCTCCCGACCACCGCAGCCTTGACCCGCTAGGCTCCGGCGATCCTTCCGCCTCAGCCTTCCGAGTAGCTGGAATTACAGGCACGCGTTACCACGCCCAGCTGATTTTTTTGATTTATTGTAGAGATGAGGTCTCGCCAAGTTGCCCAAGTGGGTCTCGAACCTGGGGGCTCAGGCAATCCACTCACCTCAGCCTCCCAAAGTGCGGGATTACAGGCTGAGCCACCGAGCCCGGCTTGTTTACCTTAATTTTTAAAATGTTGACAATTTCTCACTGTTAAGAGAAATGGAGGTTCTTAGGGGAAATGTCGTGATTATTGTTTAGCATGCCTGTGGGTCCCTGGAAATAAGACTAGGCCCCCTGCCCACATAGGTGATCTGCAAGGCTCTTCCCAGCTCTGGTACAGTCCTGCTGGGACAAGGCTGTGATGAGGTAAGTCAGAGAGGCTTGTGGAATGGGGCCCAGCATTTCTGACCTGCATTCTCCTTCAGTCCCTGTATTCATGTATCCCAGTGAGATTCCCTGAATCTCTGAGGGTTTGCTGGAGAAACAAGCTTGGTAGCCAAAGGCAAATGAAGAGCTAGAAGAGGCAGTGTGTATGTTGTCAAGATAAGACACTTGGAGATGAGAAAAGGGAAACTCCATCTAGAAAGGAACGAAGCAGAGACTATAGGAGGCTCTGGATTGGGAAACCTGTTCTGATTTTCAAGCTGAAGTTTATACTATGAAGCATGAAGAATGTTCCAGGGGAGCTTGAAAGATGATTCAGAAATGCACAGGGGTGGCTCAGGGTTGTGTCCTCAAGGATATTGTGAAACCATCTGGATAGCTTTTTAAACGACCACTTCCTCTTCTCCTCCCCTCGGCCTGACAGCTATGTAAGGCCACTTCCCTTCTGCTCCCTTTGCCGACTCGGTGCTGCTGCCTCTGGGTAACACAGGCAAAACTGTGCAGTGGTTCTCACAGTCAGGGTGTGGGGAGGCGAAAACAGGAGGAGCTGGGAGGCCAGGGCAAGAGCGGGTGACAGGGAGCTCCCAGGGAGTGGGCTCTGCGTGGTATCACTATTCTGAGCCTGACAGGCTCTAGGGAGAAATGTGACCACAGGGGGCTGGTTGAGGGCTCAGGGGAGAGGCTTTTCTTCTTTCCTTTTCTTTTTGAGTTGGAGTCACACTCTGTCATCCAGGCTGGAGTGCAGTGGCACACTCACAGTCACTGCAGCCTCGACCTGTTGGGCTCAGGCAATCCTTCCACCTCAGCCTTCCAAGTAGCTGGAACTACAGGTGTGCGCTACCACGCCTGGCTAATTTTTTTATTTATTATAGAGACATGGTCTCATCAAGTTGCTCAGGCTGGTCTCGAACCCCTGAGTTCAGGCAATCCTCTCGCCTCGCCTCAGCTTCCCAAAGTGCTGGGATTACAGGCTTGAGCCACTATACCCAGCCTGGGAGAGGCTTTTTTGATAGACCCAGTTCCAATTACTCCAGCTTTGTGATCAATTTGTTTTCCTACTGCTTTAAAAGCTCTGCTTCTACCTATTCTTCTGGGCTAGGACACACCATCTTTGCTGCTCTGATCTCTACAATCATCTAACCAATCTACTTAAAGCAGGGAAGTGGTTTAGAAATAACCAGACTTTTTATGTATGTATGTATGTATGTATGTATGTATGTATGTATGTATGTATGTATTGAGTTGGGGGTCTCACTCTGTTGCCCAGGCTCAAGTGCAGTGGCATAATCATGGTTCATTGCAGTCCCAACCTCCTGGGCTCAGTCTATCCTCTCACCTCAGCTTCCCAAGGAGCTGGGACTACAGATACACACCACCACAGCCAACCAATTTTTTAAATTTTTAACTAGAGACAAGGTCTTGTTATGTTGCCTAGGCTGGTCTCGAACTCCTGGGCTCAAGCAATCCTCCCACCTCAGCCTCCCAAAATGCTAGGACTCTAGACGTAAGCCACCAAGCCCAGCCTGAAATAATCAGACTTCACTCAAGACTTTTGACACCTCTGTTCTATCAAGGTGGATTGTATGATATTATACTCTGAGATAGAAGAAAGGATTGAATGACTTTTGTATTTCAGCCCAAGGACAAACTCAAGAAACAGAGTCTTCTTGACTGAAAAGTCTTGTAGGGCAGAGATTGTAGCTTACTCTCTTTTGTAGCTCACACAGGGCCATACGTGGTGTCATTGCTTAGGTAATGTTTTATGAACGTGCTCATGAGTAAAGCTACAGTTTGCAAGAAACTACGAGTAATGTTGTCACCTGCTGGTGAATTTGTGAAAGACACCTCTCAGCAGCTTCAGCAGCCCAAGTGGCCATAGGCTCTGTACTATAAGAAAACAACCAGCTTGGACAATTCTTTACTTCCCCAAGGATCACCTACTACTTAATTCGTTTGCCTTTGACTCCAGATATCCTAGGTTCCTAGCAGAAAAGCCAAAAATGTCCTGGGACACTGGTCAGAGAAAAACTCCTTTGAAAGTAGCAAAAACTCTCCATTGCTAATCAGGACCCTCTTTTCTCCACTGGCAAATATTCTCTTCCCAAAATTCCTTTCCCAGCTGGGCACAGTGGTTCACCCATGTAATCCCAGCACTTTGGGAGGCAGAGGTGAGAAGACTGCCTGAGCCCAGGGTTCAAGACCAGCCTGGACAACTTGGTGAAACCTCGTCTCTACAATAAATCCAAAAATTATCTGGGCGTGGTAGTGCATCCCTGTTGCTCCAGCTATTTGGAAGGCTGAGGTGGAAAAATTACCTGAGCACAGTAGGTCAAGGCTGTGGTAGCCGTGAGCATGCCACTGCACTTCAACCTGGGCAACAGAATGAGACTCCAACTCAAAAAAAATTTTTTTTTCTTTCCCTATCATCCATGAATCCAGACATAGAAAGTCTGTACTGAGCACTCTCCGTGTGCCAAGCATTGGGTTAGGTTCCAGGAGAATATGAAGTGGGTCTTTACAGGGAGAAAGGAGATAAAGTATGCACCCAGATGCAGGATAGGAGACTGGCACAGTCGGAGCACTGAGAGTTCAGAGAGGGGGAAGCCTTGTAGGAAAGGCAACATGCTGACAGGCTGAGCCATAAAGGGTGGTTAGGCCTGCAATGTGTAGAGATAGACAGTGTTCTAGGTACCTGATGTTGTGTAACAAACCACCCTAACTCAGCGGTGTAAAACATCAACAGTCTTATTTTTATCTCTCATTGTTCTGGAGGTTTACCATGCTCAGCCAGATCTTTTTGGTCAGGATCTCTCCTGTGATTACAGTTGGATGATAGCTGGCTGGAGTCACCACAAGGACTTCCTTACTCCCATGGCTACAGGCTGATGCTGGTTGTCAGCTGGGGCTGTTAGCTGGAACCCCTACACAGTCTCTCCATGAGGCCTGTACTCTCTCACAGCATGGCAGCTGGTTATAAGGGCAAATATCCTGAGAGAGCCAGGAGAAAGTTGTCTTGCCTTTTGAAACCTAGCCTCACAAAGTCCAAAGCAGAACTTCCCCTGTGCTCTCCTAGTTGAAACAGTCACAAACCTCCACCCAGTTTCAAAGAAAGGGGACACGGACTCCACCTCTTAATGTGTTAGTGGCAAGGTTTGGGGAGAGCATGCAACATAGGAAATATTATTGCAACTATTGGAGAAAATATAGTTTGATGCAGGCAGGAAGGTCATTTCACATGGATTTCTTCCTTGATGTTACCTTGGGAGGTACATTTTCTGAGAGAGAAACAGCAGTTTTTACAGATTAGGCATTGCTAAGAGGAAACAGAAGGTTTTAGAAGTATTCACCGAGTCATCATCACTAAGAGTTATGAAAAACATTTCTCTGGAGAGAAGACTGAGAAAGGGGGAGATGTCCCCCGAAATGGACTCCAAGGGGGAAGACAGGATGCTGAGATGGATGGTCAATACCTGTTGGCCAAGGCAGTGGACTAGTCATCTTTTGTTTGTTTGTTTGTTTTTGTTTGTTTTTGTTTTTGAGTTGGAGTCTCACTCTGTGACCCAGACTGGAGTGCAGTGGCCGCTCCCAGCCA
>NW_007253390.1:1201572-1202967 GCF_000164805.1 Carlito syrichta
ATGCTACCACGCCCGGCTAATTTTTGATTTATTGTAGAGATGAGGTCTCGCCAAGTTGCCCAGGCGGGTCTCGAACTCGCAGGCTCAAGCTATCCACTCACCTCGGCCTCCCAAAGCGCTGAGATTACAGGCTGAGCCACTGAGCCTGGGGGACTAGTAATCTTGATGAGGTTCTGCCAAGACTGATTCTTAGAGGGGGAAGGACTGATTTGTCGTTATAGCAGGTTACCAGGAATAAAAGAGGCTATGTCCAAGGCGAGTCTTCTAGACCAGCAGTGGGCAGGGCCAAAACCAGGAATCAGCAGTTGATGAAAAGATGTAGTGTAGCAAGAAAGATCAGATATGCACACAAATAACCACAACACATGGCTGCTATCATTTTGGGAGTAATACAGAAAAAAGAGCAGTCATCATGCTTGGTCAGAGATAAAATACAGCCCCAGAATGAGAAGGATCAAAGCCTGTAGCAGAGGAGGAAGACTCAGAGCTCTTGGTGGGACCAGGGCCTAAATGCCCAGGATTCTCCATTCAATCACCAGCATTTTAGAGAAGGATGTATGAGCTAGGAGTGGTGGTGTTCAACCCCGACGGTAGGGAAGTAAGGAGTTTGCCCACTTGACAGCTGCTGTCTTAGTAGTAAGCTTCCAGTTACACAATGCCTGGGCCCTTAAATCCAAAGGGGAAGGAGACATTGGCTTTCTTCTCTATGAATATTCTGTGACCCAGCCTGGAGGGGAGGACAAAATAATTGCAAAATAATAAAGTCTACCTCTAGTGTTTCTCACTCAATTATGAGCATTGGAGCTTCATCATCTATGCCCACCCAAGTGCACATTTATGTTACTTTAGAAAGATTAAATTTACTCTTCATAGTTCAATATATAGAAGTGGTCCTGAGGCAGGCATTGTTAGCATAGCATATAGTTTAGATGTAGTTAGACAAGTTTTCTTAAGTAGGTCTAACTTATATGACCAAGAAATAGGGTGGTTAAGCATCCAGTGTCTTTCTTATTGGTATATGACCTCTGCCTGACCAGCCAGGCATATCAGACCTGGCCAACTTACAGGTTGGAATGTGAAACTACCAGTACAGTAAATCACAGAAACAATAGGGAATTACCTGAAACACAGTCCTGACAGTCTAAGAAAAGCCCAAATCTACTTAGACAGTAACTTTCATTGTTTAGAAGATTCTTGTGACCTTAAAAGTTTGGGGTATGGTAATCAAAACTCATGATTGGCGAATACCAGCAACCCTCTGCTCTTAGCTCATGGAATAACTTTCATGATCATAATTGTAAAATTATATAAAGTTTCTTGTCAAAAGCAAGCATGGCCGGGCTCGGTGGCTCAGCCTGTAATCCCACGCCTTTGGGAGGCTGTGGTGAGTGGATT
>NW_007253390.1:1203255-1210296 GCF_000164805.1 Carlito syrichta
AAAAAAAAAAAAAAAAAAAAAAAAAGAAAGCAAGCATGTGGTCTGTCTTTCTTTCTCTCTCTCTCTCTTTTTTTTTTGTAGTCTCACTCTTGTCGCTCAGGATGGAGTGCAGTGGCACGCTCATGGCCACCACAACCTCAGCCTGCTGGGTTTAGGTGATCCTTCTGTCTCAACTTTTCAAGTAGCTGAAACTACAGACGCATGCCACCATACCCAACTAGTTTTTGTGATTTATTGTAGAGACGAGGTCTCAATAAGTTGCCCAGCCTGGTCTAAAACTCCCAGGCTCAGGCAATCCTCTCGCCTCGGCCTCCCAAAGTGCTGGGATTACAGACTGAGCCACCATGTCTGACCAAGTCCTTTCCCTTAAGGTACCCATGTTCTCTCTTGAATGCATCTTCTTTTTAATAAACTTTGTCTTCAACTACGCTTTGGACTTGCCCTGAAATTCTTTTTTATGGCTAGGTTAAAGAACCCATAGCGAATCTACACCCCATCTCATCTGGCATCACTCCTAACAAAAGTTTCCTTGCTACAAAAAGCTGAGAAGAATCATGGGTTATGGACATTTTAAGGACAGGACTGGATCTTGGTAAAATGGAAGCAAGGGAGAGAGTCAACTAAAATAAAAAGTCATACCATGATTTCTTAGTCATACCTGATGTGGTCACACCAGGAGCACCAGAGGAGTTGCTAGAAGCCCATACAGACATACAGCATATTATAACATTTATTTTTAAAAACTGCTTTATAGAGATGTAATTTACATGTCGTATAGTTCGCCCATTTAAAGTGTACATTTCAATGGTTTTTGGTATATTTACAGTGTTGCAAATATCACCACAATTCATTTTAGGATATTTCACCAACCTAATAAAAACCCTGTGCCAATTTTCAATAACTCCCATTTCCTCCAACCTTCCCAGCTCTGGGCACCATTGATCTACTTTCTGTTTTTATAAATTTGCCTATTTTTTTTTTTTCAGTTGGAGTCTCACTCTGTCACCCAGACTGGAGTACAGTGGGAGCTCCCGGCCATCGCAGCCTCGACCTGCTGGGCTCCAGCGATCTTTCCGCCTCAGCCTTCCAAGTAGCTGGAACTACAGGCGCATGCTACCACACCCGGCTAAGTTTTTTGATTTGTTGTAGAGATGAGGTCTCACCAAGTTGCCCAGGTGGGTCGCGAACCCACAGCCTCAGGCAATCCACTCACCTCAGCCTCCCAAAGCGCGGGATTACAGGCTGAGCCACTGAGCCCGGCTTAAATTTACCTATTCTGAATATTTCATATAAATGGAATTATACAATATGTGGTCTTTGTGTCTGATTTCCTTTACTTAACTTACTGTTTTCACAGTTCATCCATTTTGTAATGTGGTAGCCAGAAAAAAACTTCTAATTTTTCCTCTGATGTTTCACTGAAAAATCAACGGACAAAAGGCAAATTAATTGGAGAAAAGGCATATAAATGTATTATTGTGCATGGGGGAAAACCAGAGTGATTACCGTAACCTCTCAATGGGGTATAGAAGCTCATATACCATCTTGAGGTCACAGAAAGAATGGGGGTTTGGAGCATGGCCACAAACAGGTTATGGTGGCAAATCAGGTTCCAGAAGGAGAAGATGAGGCCTGGCTAGCAAAGGTGGTCTTGTCACATAGATGAAATCTCACTGGTAGCAGCCCTCAGAGAGAATCAGTGATAAATGTTTCCTTCAGACCTTTAAAGGTGTCAGACTTACTGTTAATCTTTCCTAGATCAGAGAAGGGAAAGACTCAGAAAACCTGGCTGCATCAATGCATATTTTCTCTACAGATGCCAATCTCCCTCACAAAAGACAGCTTTGCAGGGCTACTTCTGTTTACAGACCCTCTAAACAGCCATCTAAAAATATGTCAAAGAAGTGTATCTTGAAGTGAAATATTTTTATTTCCTTTGGTAACATGTATCAGTACTTCATTTCATTTTATTGCCCAAAAAGACTTCATTGTTATTGACATTTAGATTGTTTTCACTTTTTTGCTATTTTAAATAATGCTGTTATGAACATTCATGTATATGTTTTTGTGTGTATGTGTGTTTTTATTTCTCTTGGATATGTATATACCCAGGAGTGAAACTGCTGAGTCACATAATAACTCTGTTTAGCCTTTTTTTAAGGAACTGTCAGAATGTTTTCCAAAGCAGCTACATCACTTTACACCAGCTCAATTTGAGGGTTCTCATTTCTCCATCTCCTCATTAGCACTTGTTATTATCAGTGTTTTGATTATAGCAATTCTAATGGATATGAATGGTATTTCATTGAGATTTTGATTTTCACTTCCCTAATGACTAATGATGTTAAGCATCTTTTCATATGCTTATGACCATTTGCATATATTTTCTGGAGAAATGTATATTTGCATCTTTTACCTATTTTTAAATAAAATTATTTGTCATTTTGTTACTGAATAACATTTCTTATACTGAGCTTCCACAAACGTAGTATCTGGAGACCTGTGCATTATCAATCAGGTTTTTAAAATTTGATACTTTCATTTCTTTTTCTTTTCTTTTTTTTTTTTTGAGTTGGAGTCTCACTCTGTTACTCAGACTGGAGTGCAGTGGCCATCCCAGCCACCACAGCCTCGACCTGCTGGGCTCCGGCGATCCTTCCACCTCAGCCTTCCAAGTAGCTGGAACTACAGGCGCGCGCTACCACGCCTGGCTCATTTTTTTTTTTTTTTTGATTTATTGTAGAGATGAGGTCTCGCCAAGTTGCCCAGGCAGGTCTCGAACCCGCGGGCTCAGGCAATTCACTCACCTTGGCCTCCCAAAGCGCGGGGTTACAGGATGAGCCACCGAGCCCGACGTATCTTCCTTCTTAAAACAAGAAAAGAAGGCAAAATATATCAAACATCATTTTGAAGACATTGGAGATCAGGCAATAAAGGAATGTGATTCCTGAGAGATGAGAAACAAATAAAATGAGCCCTCTGATCGCCCCCAGCTTATCATGTGAGTTTCCAGGCCATGGTGCAGCCAGGCAGAGCTTAGGGTTTTCCTGACTTGAGTTGCTGAGAGTCTTAGGCGATCAGAATTTGTAGGACAAAGGGGGAGAAAGCAGGGAGCTGCACAGAGAGAGCTCCTTAGAGGATCTTCTGCAAATATTCAGTTGGGTACTAATCAACACATTCATGTGAGGAAAATCCCACTCAAAAGAATTAGAGGAAACAGTGTCCATGGGGCAGGAGCAGTGCCTGTTTTCACCAGCTGGAATGGAAAGCTCATGAGTTATAGAGCACTGAGCAGAAGTACACAGAAGGATTCTGCCTCAGTGATAAGGGAAAATTAACCCCACACTGAGGACTGCTCTAGATACCTGGTCCCCATCCTTACAAATCTTAAGAGCAAGACATAAAAGGATCAAGCTATTTCTAAAAACATCACCAAATCCCAGAACAAAACTCAAGCTTATATATAGGAATGCAAAAATATCTGATGGCCAATAAGGTAAAATTCACAATGTCTGGCATCCACAAAAAACTTCCAGGCATGCAAAGAAATAGGAAAATATGACCTATAATGAGTGAAAAAAATCAACTGAAGCCAACTCAGAACTGACACAGATGATAGAATTTACAGACTGCATTCTATGTGTTCAAAAAGCTAAGTAGAAACATGAAGCCGGGCTCGGTGGCTCAGCCTGTAATCCCACGACTTTGGGAGGCTGAGGTGAGTGGATTGCCTGAGCCCGCAGGTTCAAGACCCACCTGTGCAGGTGAGACCTCATCTCTACAATAAAAAAAAAAAAAAAAGAAAGAAACATGAAAGATTTTTTTAAAGGCTCAAATTAAACTTCTAGAGATAATGACTACAATGTGTGAGATGAAAAGTACACTGTATTGTATTAACTTCAGTTTAGATACTGCAGAAGAAAAAATTAGCAAACTAAAGATCTAGCTTTAGAAACTGTCTAAAATGAAATACAGAGAGAAGAGACATTTAAAAAAAATAAAGCATCAGTAAGCTGAGAGACGTCTTCAACCTAATATACATACAATGGATTCCTTGAAAAGGAGAGGGGACAGAAAAAAAATTTGAAAAACTTATTTCTGAAAAATTTTCAAATTCAATGAAAGTATAAGCCTATACATCTAAGAAGCACTATAAGGCCCAAGTACAAGACACATGAAGGAAAGACACCAAATCATGTCACAACTGAATCATTCAAAACCGATGGTAAAGAGAAAATATTAAAAGCAACTAGAGAGAAACCCCATACCTTTAAAATAAAAATTATAAATAAATAAATACAAAAAAGTAACTAGAGAGAAAAAAAGACATGCGTGGACAAAGGAACAAAAAGAAAGATGACAGTAGATTTCTCATTGAAAACAATGCAAGCAAGAAGATAGTGAAGAAACATCGTTTAAGTATTAAAAGCAAAAACTGCCAACCTAAAATTCTATACCCAGAAAAACATTTTTCAGAAATGAAGGCAATATTATGCAGCAATAAAAAGAAACGGAGTACTGAGATGTTACAACCTTGAAAACATGCTAAGTGAGAGCAATCACAAAATACCATATATTGTATGATTCCATTTATATATATGAAATGTCCCAAAAAGGTGAATCTACAGAGACAGAAAAGTAAATTAGCAGTTGCTATGGTTGGGGTGGGGGCACAAGGAGTAGAGAGTATCTTGTTCTGGGTACCAGGTTTCCTTTTGGGGTGACAAAATGTTCAAGATTAGATTGCTGTGGTTGCAGACTTTTGTGAATATACTAAAAATCATTGAAATTCATCAGGTTGTATACATTATTATGTACAGTTTTTGTATGTCAATTATACCTCAGTAAAGTAGATTTTTTAAAAATCTTTTAAACAAACAAACAAAAAATCATTGAATTTTACATTTTCAATAGGTGAATTGTATGTCATGTAAAGCTGTTCAAAAAGTTAAAAGTGAAATAAAAACACATTCAGACATATAAAGAGTAAAGTAATTCATAATTAGCAGACCCACAATATAAGAAATGTTAAAGGACATCCTTAATGCAGAAGTAAAAAGAAAAAGTAGCAATCAGGATGATGGTTTCTTTCTCATTGGAAAGAATATAAACAAAATGACAGCAGAAAACATTTTAAAATTGTTTTGTTTTGTTTTTTGAGTTGGAGTCTCACTCTGTCACCCAGGCTGGAGGGCAGTGGCATGCCTTTTGGCCACCACAACCTCAACCTGCTGGGCTCTGGCGATCCTTCTGCCTCAGCCTTCCAAGTAACCAGAACTACAGGTGAGCGCTACCATGCCTGACTAATTTTTTTTTATTTATTGTAGAGATGAGGTCTTGCCAAGTTGCCTGGGCTGGTCTCGAACCCACGGGCTCAGGCAATCCACTCGTCTCAGCCTCCCAAGTGCTGGGATTACAGGCTGAGCCACAGAGTCCAGCAAACATTTTTTAAAAGAAGAGACTGTCAACTGGCCAGGCACAGTGTCTCAGGCACAGTGTCTCACACATGTAATCCCAGCACTATGGAAGACTGAGGCAGGAGTATCACTTGGGCCTAGAAGTTTGAGGCCAGCCTGGGCAACATAGCCAAACTCTGTCTCTACAAAAAGTAAAAAAAAGAAAAATAAAAAAAAAAAGACCAAGCCTGGTGGTATATCCCTGTAGTCCCAGCTATTCAGAAAGCTAAGGTGGGAGGATTGCTTGAGCCCAGGAGTTTGAGGCTGCAGTAAGCTATGAACATGCCACTGTACTCCAGCCAGGGTGACAAAGTGAAACCCTATCTCTAAAATAAGATTTTAAAAAATTATTGAGAATGTTTAAAAAGACAGTTGGCTATTTAAAAAGAATAACAATGTGTTTCAGGGCTTATAAAATTTATAAAAGTAAACATATGATTTTAATAGTATAAAGGCCAGGAGGGGAAAAATAGAAGTACAGTATTGTAAGGTTCTTATACTATGCATGAAACCACATACTATTATTAGAAGGTAGATTTGGATAAGCTAAAGATACATAGTATAAATCCTAAAGCAATCACTAGAATAAAAAAACAAAGAGTTACAACTAATAAGCCAGCAAAAAAGAAAAAATGGAATCATGAAAATACTCAATTAATCTAAAAGTAGACAGAAAAAGTGGAACAAAGAACAAATGGGACAAATAGCAAGTTAAGACTCAAATCTAACCAAATCAATAATCACATTAAATATATAAATGAACTAAACACCTCATTTAAAAGACAGAGAAGGTAAGATTGGATTTTTTTTTTTTTAGAAAAGTAAGATGATTATTTGCTACTTAAGTGAAACTTAAATATAAAAACAAAAAAGTTGGGATTGCTATCTATATTAAATCCAAACAAAGTTGATTTCAAGCCGGGCTCGGTGCCTCAGCCTGTAATCCCACGCTTTGGGAGGCTGAGGTGAGTGAATTGCCCAAGCCCACAGGTTCGAGATCCGCCTGGGCAACTTGGTGAGATCTCATCTCTACAATAAATCAAAAAAATTAGCCAGGCATGGTAGCGCACACCTGTAGTTCAGCTACTTGGAAGGCTGAGGCGGAAGGCTCGCCGGAGCCCAGCAGGTGGAGGCTGCAGTGACTGGGAGCATGCCACTGCACTCCAATCTGGGTGACGGAGTGAGATTCCAACTCAAAAAAACAAAAAACAAACAAACAAAAAAGTTGATTTCAGAGCAAAAAATATTACCAGAGATAAAGAAGGTCATTTCAAAATGACAAGGGGATTATTTCATCAAAAGGATATAATGATCCTATGTTTATATACCTTAACCATAAATCAGAGGGAAGAGGTTGCACTCCCTGAAAAACGAACAAAATAAAATATTAATGCTGAAGTCTTTACTACTATTTCATACAAAAGATATAGAACATAAATTTTGTATGACATATGAAGAAGCAAAAAGTGTGACTCATAATCATTAGAAAACTGTACCCTCAGATGATCTAGCTATGGGAATTAGCAGACAAAGACTTTTTTTTTTTTTTTTGAGTTGAAGTCTCACTCTGTCGCCCAGACTGGAG
>NW_007253390.1:1210316-1212955 GCF_000164805.1 Carlito syrichta
CCGGAATTACAGGCTGATTTTTTGATTTATTGCAAAAATGAGGTCTCGCTGCCCAGGCGGGTCTCGAACCCGCGGGCTCAGGCCATCCACTCACCTCAGCCTCCCAAAGTGCTGGGATTACAGGCTGAGCCACCAAGTCCGGCTGACATTTTTTTTTTTTTTTGAGTTGAGGTCTCATTGTTTTACCTATGCTGGAGTGCAGTGGCATGATCACAGCTCACTGCAGCCTTGAACTCCTAGACCCAGGCAATCCTCTTGTCTCAGCCTCACTCTCCCAAGTAGCTGGGACTACAGGCATGTGCCACCATGCCTGGCTAATTTTTTAATTTGTTTTGTAGCGATAAGGTCTGACTATGTTGCCTAGGTTGGCCTTAAACTCCTGGCAATCCTCCCGCCTCAGCCTCTCCAAGTGCTAGGGTTACAGGCATGAGTCACCACGCCCAGCCAGCAGACAAAGACTTTAAAACAACGATTACAAATATGCTGAAGAACTTAAAGGAAAAAAGACAGACACAATGGGTGAAGAGATAGGGTCTTTCCAGAGGGATGGAAATTCCTAGAGAGACCTAAAGGGAAATTATAGAACTGAAAAATACAATATTTGAAAATAAAATGTATTAGATGAACTTAAGAGCAGATTGGATACTAACAGAAGAAAAAAATAAGTGAATTTGAATACAGCCCAATAGAAACTACCTAAATTGAAGCAGTGAGAGAAAAAAATTATGGAAATAATGAACAGAGCATTAGCAAACTGGGAGAATAGCAAGAAGTCTAACATACATGCAATTGGCGCTCCATAAAGAGAGGAAAGAAATAGTGAAGCAGAAAAAAATATTTAAAGAAATAGTGGCTAAAAAGTTTACAAAAAACAATGACCCACAGGTCCAATGAGTTTAACCAGTGCCAAGCAGGATAAAAAATAAAAATAAAATCACATATTACAGTAAAACTGCTGGGAAAAAAAGATAAAAAGAAAATCTTAAAAGCAGCCACAGGGAAAAAATGATACATTACCCATAGGATGTCTAATATAAATACGAGAGCTCTCCACTTACTTGGAAGGCTGAAGTGGAAAGATTGCCAGAGCCTAGGAGGTTGACGCTGGAGTGGCTATGATTGTGCCATTGCATTCCAGCCTGGGTGACTCCAACTCAAAAAAAAAAAAAAAAAAAAAAAAATAAAAAAAAAAAATATATATATATATATATATATATATATATGAGAGCTGTTTCTCATACATCAGAGATAATATGAGCCAAATACCTATTAATTGCTAAGTAAACAAAATGTGCTGTATTCATAGAATGGAATACCACTCCACAATAAAAAGAAAAGAAATAAGAAACTACAGCCATAGCACGAATGAATCTTAAAAACATGATTCTAAGTGAAAAGAGCCAGATACAGAAGACCACAAATTGTATGATTCCATTTACATGAAATGTCTAGAAAGGGAAAATCTATAGAGACGGAAGATCCATTTAGTGGTTGCCAGCGGCTGGTGGTGGGAATTGACGGCAAATGGGTTAGTAGGAATTGCTATGGGGCGTTAGAAATGTTTTAAAACTGGGCCATGGTAATAGTTACTAAACTCTTTAAATCTTCTGAAAATTATAGAATTGTACACTTAAAATGGGTGAGTTTTGTGATATGTCAATTTTACCACAATAGAACTCTTAAAAGGGTGGCGAGAGAGACAAGTTACCGACTGGGAAAAGATAAGTGGGAAGCATCTAAGTGGACAAGGATTATTGGCCACACTATAGAATTATTGCACATCAAAGACAAAAAGATGACTGGACACAGTGCCTTGTGCCTGTAATTCCAGCACTTTGGGAGGCTGAGGCGGGAGGACTGCTAGAGCCCAGGAGTTCAAGACCAGCTTGGGCAATATAGGGAGACTTTGCCTCTACAAAAATAAAAATAAAAATAAAAAAATTAGCTGAGTGTAGTGGCACAAGCCTATAGTACCAGTTTCTCAAGAGGCTGTGATGCAAGGATTGCTTAAGCCCAGGAAGTAGAGGCTGCCATGAGCCGTGAGTGTGCCGCCACTGCACTTCAGCCTAGGCAACAGAGTGAGACTCCAACTCAAAAGAGAGAGAGAGAAATCAACAATATAATTGGAAAAAGAATAGGAGATATGAATAGAAGGCAATCCTAATAAATATATGAAAATATGCTCAACCCTATTAGTAGTTGGTGAAATATAAATTAAAGTCACAATGATCTACAATCTCATAGCCATCTGGTTGTCCATAAAAAGGGTCTGACAATACCAAGTGTTAGCATGTGTACGGTAAAGTTAAAAATGTCCAGACTCAACAGTCATCAATTTCACTCCTGGGTAGACTACTGGAGGAATTAAAATGTGCAGAATAAGATGTGTACAAGAGGCCGGGCTCGGTGGCTCAGCCTGTAATCCCGCGCTTTGGGGGCCAAGGCGAGTGGATTGCCTGAGCCCGAGGGTTCAAGACCCGCCTGGGCAACTTGGCGAGACTTCATCTCTACAATAAATAAAAAAATTAGCCAGGCGTACTAGTGCGCGCCTGTAATTCCATCTACTTGGAAGGCTGAGGTGGAAGGATCGCCGGAGCCCAGCAGATCGAGGCTGCGGTGGCCGGGAGTGGCCACTGCAC
>NW_007253390.1:1212975-1227146 GCF_000164805.1 Carlito syrichta
GACGGAGTGAGAACCCAACTCAAAAAAAAAAAAAAAAAAAAAAGATGTGTACAAGAATTTTCATGGCAACATGGTTATAATAGCAAAAAACTAGAAACAATAGAATAAGTTATAATACAGTTGTACAGTGGAATATTATATAGCAGTGAAAATGAATAAATACAAGCTATCTGCATCAACATGAATGAACCTTATAAATACAATGAGTCAAAACATTTGTAGAAGAATATATATAGTATGATGCCATTCATACAGTAAAACATATGAATGCATATATAGTATATAATATAGCAAAAGTAAAAACATATGCATGGGAATGATTAACACTAAATTCAGACTAGCATTTTTTTTCTCTAGGGAGAGAAAGGAATAGAAGCAATAGAAGAAGAGCTTAAACTACATGTATTGAATATTGCATGTTCTCATTCATAAGTGGACCTTGGACCTTAGTCACATTAGCACAGGGGAAGGATTGGTAGTCACTGGGCACTGCTAGGGGAGGGAGGAAGGGAGAGAGGAGGGTGGGAGGCATGTGACAGCACAAAGTGTAGTTGGTTCATTACCAGGGGAAGTGAAGCCTAGTTAGAAGCCCAGAGTTCATCTGCATGCAGCCTACTTACATAGTCATCCTCACTTGTACCCCACATTCCCATATTTATAAT
Source organism: Carlito syrichta (assembly GCF_000164805.1). NCBI lineage: Eukaryota > Metazoa > Chordata > Mammalia > Primates > Tarsiidae > Carlito > Carlito syrichta. Next base: position 1,213,638 of record NW_007253390.1, read on the forward strand.
ACTTTATTTCATTTTCCTATATCTTCATTTCTTAAACTGCATGGTATAATATATGTAATGTTTTACTTCCTTTTTTTTTTTTTTGAGTTGGAGTATCACTCTGTCGCCCAGACTGGAGTGCAGTGGCACGATCCCAGCCACCACAGCCTCGACCTGTCGGGCTCAGGCGATCCTCCTGCCTCAGCCTACCGAGTAGCTGGGACTAGAGGTGAGCGCCACCACGCCCAGATAACTTTTTTGATTTTTTGTAGAGATGAGGTCTCACCAAGTTTCCCAAGCAGATCTCGAACCTGTGGGCTCAGGCAATCCGCTCACCTCGGCCTCCCAAAGTGCTGGGATTACAGGCTGAGCCACCGAACCTGGCCATGTTTTACTTCTTAAACTGTATGGTGTTTACAAGTTTGAAAGTTAAATTGTATGTGCCAACTTGCCTGGGCCATGAGATGCCCAGACATTTGATCAAATGTTATTCTGGGTGTTTCTGTAAGGATGTCTTAGATCAGATTAACAGATTAACATTTAAAGCAGGAGAATGAGTGAAGCAGATTGCCCTCCCTAGTGTGGGTCAGCTTTGTCCAATCAATCGATGACCTAAATAGAAACAAAAAAGCCTGACTCTCTCCCAAGTAAGAGAAAATTCCTCTTGTCTGACTGCCTTCAAATTAAGACGTTGTTTTTTGTTTTTTGTTTTTGAGTTGGAGTCTCACTCTGTCACCCAGACTGGAGTGCAGTGGCCTGCTTCCGGCCACCGCAGCCTCGACCTGCTGGGCTCTGGCAATCCCTCTGCTTCAGCCTTCCAAGTAGCTGGAACTACAGGCATGCACTACCACACCTGGCTAATTTTTTATTTTATTGTAGAGATGAGGTCTCACCAAGTTGCCCAGGCGGGTCTTGAACCCACGGGCTCAGGCAATGCACTCACCTCAGCCTTCCAAAGTGCTGGGATTACAGGCTGAGCCACCGAGCCCAGCTTGTTTGTTGTTTGTTGTTTTTTCCCTGCCTCAGGTTTGAATTGAAACATTAGCTCTTCCTGGGTCTCAAGGCTGCCAGGTTTTGGCTAAAGTATACCATCAGCTCTCCTGGTTCTCAGGCCTTCCGTTTCAAACTGAAACTACTATACTATACACACTGCAGATCTTGGGACTTGTCAGCCTCCATAATAGCATGAGCCAAGCCAGGGACAGTGGCTTACTCCTATAATCCCAGCATTGTGGGAGGTGGTGGCAAGAGGATTGCCTGAACCTAGAGTTCGAGACCAGCCTGGGCAACTCGGTGAGACCTCATCTCCACAATAAATCAAAAAATTAGCTGGGTGTGGTGGTACACGCCTGTAGTTCCAGCTACTTGGAGGGATGAGATGGAAGGATAGCCTAAGCCCAGCTGCGGTGGCTGTGAGCGTGCTACACTCCAACCTGGGCAACAAAGTGAGACTTCTAATCAAAAAAATAAAAAAATAACGTGAGCCAATTTCTTATAATAAATCTCTCTCACTCTTCCAGAATTCTCTCAGTTTAAAATAGTTCATAATAAAATTATAAATAACGAATGGGTGTTAAAATGTCAGATGCAATAGAAGTGAAGTAGAATGAGACTGGAACACGCACATTAGATTTAGCTTTTTTTTTTTTGAGTTGGAGTCTCACTCTGTTGCCCAGACTGGAGTGCAGTGGCCGCTCCCGGCCACCGCAGCCTCGACCTGCTGGGCTCCGGTGATCCTTCCGCCTCAGCCTTCCGAGTAGCCGGAATTACAGGCATGCGCTACCACGCCCGGCTAGGTTTTTGATTTATTGTAGAGATGAGGTCTTGCTGCCCAGGCGGGTCTCGAACCCGCAGGCTCAGGCCATCCACTCACCTCAGCCTCCCAAAGGCGCGGGATTACAGGCTGAGCCACCGAGCCCGGCTTAGGTTTAGCTTTTAAGAGGCCCATGATTGCCTTTGTAGGAACAATCCCAGTGCTTTGTTCAGAGTGGAGGCCTAATGGTGATGGGTCATAGAGTGGCAGGGAGTACACACACCCATGATGGAGTTTAGAGACAGCCTGGTCTACAGTGGGATGCAGAGTAGAGAAAGGGTTTTTTTAAATGGCCAACTTCACATCTTCTCAAGGCTTCCATACTAATTCTGTTGGAATTATGAGAGTCCTGGTCCTCATCTGGTCCCTGTGACTATTCCAGTAGAGATATGAAGACTTGAACTTTATCTCTTTTTTTGAGTTGGAGTCTCACTCTGTTGCCCAGACTGGAGTGCAGTGGCCGCTCCCGGCCACCGCAGCCTCGACCTGCTGGGCTCCGGTGATCCTTCCGCCTCAGCCTTCCGAGTAGCCGGAATTACAGGCATGCGCTACCACGCCCGGCTAGGTTTTTGATTTATTGTAGAGATGAGGTCTTGCTGCCCAGGCGGGTCTCGAACCCGCAGGCTCAGGCCATCCACTCACCTCAGCCTCCCAAAGGCGCGGGATTACAGGCTGAGCCACCGAGCCCGGCTTAGGTTTAGCTTTTAAGAGGCCCATGATTGCCTTTGTAGGAACAATCCCAGTGCTTTGTTCAGAGTGGAGGCCTAATGGTGATGGGTCATAGAGTGGCAGGGAGTACACACACCCATGATGGAGTTTAGAGACAGCCTGGTCTACAGTGGGATGCAGAGTAGAGAAAGGGTTTTTTTAAATGGCCAACTTCACATCTTCTCAAGGCTTCCATACTAATTCTGTTGGAATTATGAGAGTCCTGGTCCTCATCTGGTCCCTGTGACTATTCCAGTAGAGATATGAAGACTTGAACTTTATCTCTTTTTTTGAGTTGGAGTCTCACTCTGTTGCCCAGACTGGAGTGCAGTGGCCGCTCCCGGCCACCGCAGCCTCGACCTGCTGGGCTCCGGTGATCCTTCCGCCTCAGCCTTCCGAGTAGCCGGAATTACAGGCATGCGCTACCACGCCCGGCTAGGTTTTTGATTTATTGTAGAGATGAGGTCTTGCTGCCCAGGCGGGTCTCGAACCCGCAGGCTCAGGCCATCCACTCACCTCAGCCTCCCAAAGGCGCGGGATTACAGGCTGAGCCACCGAGCCCGGCTTAGGTTTAGCTTTTAAGAGGCCCATGATTGCCTTTGTAGGAACAATCCCAGTGCTTTGTTCAGAGTGGAGGCCTAATGGTGATGGGTCATAGAGTGGCAGGGAGTACACACACCCATGATGGAGTTTAGAGACAGCCTGGTCTACAGTGGGATGCAGAGTAGAGAAAGGGTTTTTTTAAATGGCCAACTTCACATCTTCTCAAGGCTTCCATACTAATTCTGTTGGAATTATGAGAGTCCTGGTCCTCATCTGGTCCCTGTGACTATTCCAGTAGAGATATGAAGACTTGAACTTTATCTCTTTTTTTGAGTTGGAGTCTCACTCTGTTGCCCAGACTGGAGTGCAGTGGCCGCTCCCGGCCACCGCAGCCTCGACCTGCTGGGCTCCGGCGATCCTTCCGCCTCAGCCTTCCAAATAGCCGGAACTACGGGCATGCGCTACCATGCCTGGCTAATTTTTTGATTTACTGTAGCGATGACGTCTCGCCAAGTTGCCCAGGTGGATCTCGAACCCGCGGGCTCAGGCAATTCACTCACCTCAGCCTCCCAAGGGCGCAGGATTACAGGCTGAGCTACCGAGCCCGACTGAACTTTATCTCTTTGTGTATACAAAGTGATTTTTAAAAATTTCACCACAGATGCAAGTACTCTAGATGTCAGCTGATGGTTTACCAAAGAGTGTAAGACCAATCTCACTCATGGAAAAAAAAGTATTAAAGCCATGATGATTACATCTTAACCCCAGGTCTAAGGTCTAAGGGGAACATGAGACCCACAACAAATTAAGATAAAACTTTTTTCCTGATTCATAAGACAATACCCCCAAATGAAGGCTTCAGAAGCAGAAGTTTTTCTCTGAACTTCTGCCCTCCTGTCTCTCAGTCCCATTCTCCCTCGAGGCTAGTCAAAGAAGCTAGAATCTCTCTTTCCCCCAGGTGGATCATAGAAACCAGAACTTCTTTCCCCCACGCCAGCCATACAACCTAAAAATATTACTCTGATTTTCTCCCACCTTTCTGTGTAAAAATTGGTCATAAATAAAGTATCTGGCCAGGCTGGGTGACTCAGCCTGTAATCCCAGCACTTTGGGAGGCCAAGGCGAGTGGATTACCTGAGCCCGCGGGTTCGAGACCCGCCTGGGCAACTTGGCGAGACCTCGTCTCTACAATAAATTAAAAAATCAGCCGGGCATGGTAGCGCATGCCTGTAATTCCGGCTACTTGGAAGACTGAGGCAGAAGGATCGCCGGAGCCCAGCAGGTCGAGGCTGCGGTGGCCGGGAGCAGCCACTGCACTCCAGTCTGGGCGACAGAGTGAGACTCCAACACACACACAAAAAAAACTAGCCAGGTGTGGTAGCGCGCGCCTGTAGTTCCAACTACTTGGAAGGCTGAGGCGGAAGGATCGCCAGAGCACAGCGGGTCGAGGCTGCGGTGGCCAGGAGCGTGCCACTGCACTCCAGTCTGGGTGACAGAGTGAGACTCCAACTCAAAAAAAAAAAAAAGAAAGTATCTGACCTATCTTGTTTAACTGTCAGTCATAAGACCCCATTCGAGAGATGGTCTTACCCCATGTCCAGAAGGAAGGAATGCATGCTCAGAGAGCCATGAAGAATGTAAACAGACCTTGCTGGGTTCTCCACTTAGTCTATTAGCATACCCTTTTTGTCCAATCATATTTCTACATGGCTGTCCATGCTTTGTTGAACTTAAGCACAAAAATGAACAGTCATCGGGCTCGGTGGCTCAGCCTGTAATCCCGCGCCTTGGGAGGCTGAGGTGAGTGAATTGCTTGAGCCCGAGGGTTCAAGACCCGCCTGGGCAACTTCGCGAGACCTCATCTCTACAATAAACCAAAAATCAGCCGGGCGTGGTAGCGCGTGCCTGTAATTCCGGCTACTCGGAAGGCGGAGGTGGAAGGATCACCGGAGCCCAGCAGGTCATGGCTGCGGTGGCCGGGAGCAGCCACTGTACTCCAGTCTGGGTGACAGAGTGAGACTCCAACTCAAAAAAAAAAAGATGAACAGTCATTCTAAAGGTTTCCATGTGCATGTTAATAAATCTGTATGCCTTTTCTCCTGTTGATCTACCTCTAGGAGGTAATTTTCAGTGAACTTTTAAAGGACAAAGGGGAAATTTTTTGTTGATCCCAACCCTTTACAAAGGCTCTGCAAAGAGAGAGAGAGTGAGAGAGAGAGGAGATTGTGATTGGAAAATATTGGGACACTACTTGGGATATTTTCCTCCTTCTTTTGTTTTTATTTCTTTTCTTTTCTATTTTTTTTTTTCTTTGTCCTCCTAATGGATGAGCTTGGTTGAAGGAATGTTGCTAATGGTTTCCCAATTTTGTTTCAAGGGAATTGGCAACAGGGTTTTCCAGGCCACAGAGGCCGAAGGGGACACAGTTAGTCTGTCTCACTCCTCCCAGAAACTCGGTCTGGGTTTTATTCTAATTTCTTCTTGGTCTCATCAAAAGAGCTCCAGATGAGGAGATTCTGAGCTGGGGTATTTCTTCTCACCCCTCCCAGACAGATTGCAAGGTTTTTCCAATACTCCATACTCCCTGGGGGTCTCCCTGGTTGCCGCAGAGAGAAAAGCGCCAGCAGGGGTCAGCAGTGTCCCACATCTGGCCGGGAGCCGGTGGCCACATGCGCTGTTTCTCCTGGCACTGCCAGGGCTGTTGGGGAATTGGCGAGCGCTGTTCTACTGAGGCATTGGCATCATTCTGAACAACGCAGACCTGAAATGCCTTTCTCTGAACGTGGAGTGGACTAGGGAAGTGGAGGGTATGTTCTTTAAAAGCATTGATGCCGGTGTGGGTGTATAATGCAGACATCAGCAATGCCAACTCACCATCTGGTTTTCTACCGGGAGGTTTTTATGTGTATTGGCACGAGCCGTGTATTGTGGAGGTCTGGCTGTCAGAGGACGCGTGTCTCGGGTTTGCCTTGTTGAAATTTTCCCAGGGACCGGGGATTTCTGGATTCACCGAGAACCCAGGCTCTCCTCTAGTGGCGCTTGCTCTGGGCTACAGGCTAGGGCAGCGTTAGAGCTGCGCTCCCACCGACGCCGCCGGGGCCGCCCCACGCATGCTCAGTGTTCTCCCGTGACAGCTCGGGGTCTCCGGGACAAAGGTCTCCACAGTCAAAGCCACGCAAGAACAAGTTCTTCTCTCGTTTCCAGACGTACCTGCCTCCCTGGTCTCTCCGAGCTCCAGCCCTCTTTGCCCTGGTCCAGTTTGCTGCTCAGCTCCACAGCGCCCGACCCCCCCCCCCCCCCCCCCCCCCCCAGGGGAAGTCTGCCTGACTTTGAAACTTGCTAGTCTCAGGAATATCAGATTGCCAGAGGCAACCCACTCAAGACCCCTTGCCTCCTGCCTTGCTTCTCAGTCTCCCCCACCCCAGTGTGGTGATGCCGGGGGCGGGGATCAGAAAACCACAAAGGACCCATGGGACACGTACAACTAGAAAAAAGCCTGAGCTGGGAGAGGATTCCAGTCTGTAGCTGGGACTCCCAGGGCCCCATGACTTCCCAGGCTGTCTCCAGGCACTGCTGTGACAGGCAGATGCCTGACCTTCCACCTGCCTTTGGAAAGGAGGACTTTGGCAAGGCCTGGGCACCTGGCCTGTTTTCCCAGGAGTAGAGTTACAGCAGCTGATCTAGGAAACAGGTGTGGGCTCCGCATCACAGCTGCTGCTGAGCACATCTGTACCCACAGCGAGAAGGCTGCAGCTGCAGCAGGACCCATCAGTCACCCACACACTCTGCAGAATCGAGGGGAGTGTGCCAAAAGGGCCAGGGAAGTTGAGATGATCTGAGATCAGCATCTTTTTCCTAGAGGCCCCAAAGTGGGACCCCTGACAAGGTTTTCGCAAATTCAGCCTCGCTTCCCCGACAGCATGGAAGTAGAAGAGCTGGCTTTTCCTCTCTTGCCTGCTCCCCAGTCCTTGGGTTGCAGTCAGCTCCTCTTCCTTACTTGGCCAGCTCAACCCAGGCCCTTGCAGGACTGAACTCAGAATCTGGCTCTCAGTGACTCTTCCAGAAAACTAGGAGGGAAGTGCTTGGAAGACGGCTCCTTATTCATGCAAATGACTTCTTGCCATTTAAGAGCTTCAAACCACAAAATCAATTAAAGAAAAATGGGAACATTTTGGAGTTCTGTGCCAGTCACTGGATTCAATGCTTTCCTTACATCATCTCATCAAATTCTCCCAGCAACCCTGCCGTATAAACATTGTCAGGATCATTTCTGTTGCATAGAAGAAAATTCAAAGTTACAGTCACACAGTTAGGACGCAGCAGACCTGAGACTCAATTGCAGCCCCACTCTAAAGCTTATACCCGGTCCACTGCGCCACACTGTGCCTCAAAGCTCCCACTCTCTGGTAAATCCAACACCTGGGCCCCATTCTTCCTCCCTGTGTAGGAAATTACACCTGCCTCATCCACTTTTGCTCACCACAACCAGAGTCACCTCTACTGCTTTGTCACCAGTCTCATTCGGCAATTTACAGCTCTTCCCCAGCTCCTCTCACCCTCCCCCACCCGCCAGACATCACAACCTCTAAATCCTCATGGAGCTGACCACCAGTATCCAGCCACCTCTGGGTTCCTATGCCCAGTATTTCCTGCCCAAGTCCAAGATTGCCCCACCTCCAGGTCCTGTCATGGCCTGAAACTTTTTTGCCTCTGTCTACCACTTTTCAGAGTCCCCAGTTTCACAGCCCCTCCTTTTTCCCTTTTCATGACTCTTCTTAGTGTTTTAAAATATATTTATTGATACAAGAAAATATTCACAGACTACATTAGGGGTATCTTATCATTTTATTTGTAATTATATGTATTTGCCTTGAAAAAAGAAAACTCAAACGCACAGAAAAAAATTAATGACTCACTTGATGACTCTTCCCAGAAGTAACCACTATTGTCAGTTTGGAGTGTCTTTCCATACTTAAAAAAAAATGTACTTGCATACAAAATATGTACACATAGAAATATATACTTTGAGCTGGGCTCGGTGGCTCAGCCTGTAATCGAGACCCACCTGGGCAACTTGGAGAGACCTCATCTCTACATTAACTAAAAAAATTAGCTGGGCGTGGTAGCGCATGCCTATAGTTCCAGCTACTTGGAAGACTGAGGCGGAAGGATCGCCAGAGCCCAGCAGGTCGAGGCTGCGGTGGCTGGGAGTGGCCACTGCACTCCAGTCTGGGTGACAGAGTGAGACTCCAACTCAAAAAAAAAAACAAACAAAAAAAATATATATATATATATATATATACTTTGGTGGGGCATCTTTTGTCATAAATTGGATCACAGTGTGCAAGTTGTTTGTCAACTTTTATTATGTTAATACTCAGCATTATGATTCTATAGCTACACAGAATACGCATAGAGAGAATTTGTATGTGTGTAAGTTCTGGGTGGAACTGGGGCCTTAGGAATCTAGCACTGGCTCTGCTCCCTATCACATGGGCAAAACCAGCTGCATAATTTACAAGATCCAGTGCAAAATAAAAATGTGAGATTTCTTGTTAAAAATCATTAACAATTTCAAGATGGCAACAGCAAAGCATTAAACCAAGCAGGGGGCCTTTTAAGCTTGGAGCCCTATATGACTGCACAGGTCACATGCCCATGAAGCTGGCTCTGCAGAACCTAGCTGACTGTTGGACTAGCTGTGACCTGAATTCTTTGAGTCAATGCTTTCCCTGTTCTGACGGTGGACATTCCTATCTCAGTCTCCACACTGAATCTTGTCCCCTGATTCTGTACCCAGCTCACCTCAGCTGCATTCCTTGATCTAAAACCATAGTGCTAGGCATTCCAGCCCAAGCAAACTCCTAGAGTCCATGCCTGCCAGCCTGCTTTGCTCCTGAAGCACCCATGGGGGTGGGAGGTGTTGGAAAATGACATCCCTGTGCCTTAGGTGGAAAGTTTCTCAGGAGGCAAGAGAGTACTAAACTACCAACCACGAGACCTGGATTTCAGTTCCAGCTCTGTCCCTTAACTTACTGTGTCCTTAACTGGCAAGTTGCTTAACATCTTGGTACTGTAATTTCATTGTCTTTTAAAGGAGGGAGTGTGATTAGATAGTCTTTAAGACCGCTCCCACTCCCAGTTCTAAAAGTGTATATTTATTTAAATTATTCTAAGAGACTATAATAATAACTAACATTTGTTGAGCATTACCATATGCCATTTGCTATAGGCTCATAACAGTCCTGTGAGACAGGCACTGTTATTCCCATTTTACAGATGAGGAAATTGAAGCTCAGATTAAAACATGTACCAAACAAGGAAACTTTTGGGGACTGATAAAAATGTCCTCAAAGATGGTTGCACGACTCTGTAGATTTAGAGTTGCATACTTTCAATGGATACATTTTATAGTGTATAAATTACACCTCAATAAGACTGTCAAATGAAAGAAATGTGCTGAAACTTGTAAATGATAGAGCTGTTCACCACTAACGCTACAATGACATAGACTTTTTTTGTCTGCATATATGTAGTACTTGAAAGCTTGAACTCAGAAACCAGAGTGCCTGGGCTCAAATCTTGCCTTAGCTGTTAGTAGTTGTGAGATCCAGACAAGGTACTTGACCTCAGTGTCTTCGCCTATCAAATAGAGATTAAAAAGGATACCTATTTCATAGGGTTGTCATGGGGATGACATGGGTTAATATATGTTAAGTGCTTACCATAGCAGTTGGCACACAAGTGCTATATGAGTATAGACTATAGACTATTATCATCTTCTCCAGGATTGCCACAGTCAGAACCAGCCTTCTTAAAGGGGCATGTTTATCCCTGGCAGCCCCACCCCTACTATTCTGGCCCATAAAGAAACACCTCCTCTTCAAAGGCCATCTTTGGAAAAATACGATGCTGGCTTTCAGCACATCTCACTTCCTGGTAACAGAGAGAGAGGGAAAACAGCATCTTCCCAATAAGGCAGTGACTTGCTCACTCTCGTAAAACATTCATTACTGTGCTATCTTTCCCCCACAGACTATTTCTCCTGAGTCCTTGCAGGCTCTAACAATCAACACAGAGGGCCTTTCTTGAAGGGGTCCCCAAAATATCATGGGGCCAGAGTGTCCAAGAATGGGGACAACTGCTTTGCCCACACCCTATTGCATTCTGCTAGCATAGGAAGCTCCTTGCTTGTGAATGAAGAATGCTAGAAAGGACAAGGGTTATTAGTAGGCAGTCAGATTTCTATCACTTAAAAATGGGTTTTCAAGCACTGAACCCATAGCCAGAGACTGTTTTGCTGAGGTGGGGAGGTTGAGTGGTGCTAGGGATATGAGCTTACTTATGTTTTCTGTTTGATCATCTGATTTCTGCTTATATTTGAACAGCACTGTATAAACTATTTTCTCTTCCATTATCTCACAGAATACTCATCACAGCCTTGGTAGGTGGGTATTTTGTCCTCTGGGTGTCAACAACCCTTTTACTGATGAGCAAGCTGGGGTGATGCACTTTAGCAAGCATCAGAACCAAGACAAGGAGTCAGGGCTTCTGAAGCCAAGCCCAGTGTTTTTCCACTGCGCTTCAGAGGAGGAAGTCAGAAGCTCCCTTGGACTCCACCTCAAGCTCTAATGGCGTTTACTAAGTACTCAAAAAAATAAAATGATGAACTGTCTTTATCCCTGCCAAGGACCTTACTAACTGCTTTGGGAGCCCTGAACAAGAAAGTCAGAAGGGCAATGATCCTCCCCAGCCCCCACCCCCGTGGGCCACATGGAATGTAGGAGCTATGAATCTTTTCAAATCCCCAAAGTCCCACATCAGATAACCCAAAGTGGTGAAACAAATTAGCACTGGTCCACAGACCTCAAGGTGGCAGGAAATAGGGAGGACCCCCAAAGAAATCAAGTAGAAACTGAAAATGTCACTTGCTGTGCTTCTGGAGGTCCCAAAGCTGTCATCTCATCTCAGGCCATGTCTGAGACTCTATGGGGGTGACAATGAGCTTCTGGGCTGATTTTTAAAAGCCCATTTGTCACATGGACATTAATCCTCTGGTTAACAGTCTCCTACCCCAAAGCAGGGTTGGCTCTAAGCTGTGGAGGACAGTTCATCTGGAGCTCCTGGGCTTTAAGGAGCTTCAGTGAGGTCAGCAGGGCCTGGAGACCACCGTCTCCGTGGGGAATGAGGGGATGGGTAACCATGCCAAGGGTCCTCTGTAGTAAGCCTGAATCTCACTCCCTCCATCACTCACCGACCCTTTCCCTCCCCAGCACCTCTCTGGCCCTCTCCATCCTCCTCTCTTCACAGCCAGGCCCTTGCATTTACCCCTTATTGATTTTCGTATTTAGGGAAAATCCATTTGCTTGATTCAGAGCAACTGAGTCATCACCGTGTTCAGACAAAAACCACTCACGAAGTAGGTACTTAGCAGAGAGGTCACTTCTGAGATGGGCAGGGACCTTGTTTCATACACACACAGCACTCTTTCCACAGTCCTTTGGCTTCTCCTCTCTGCCTCTCTGTCCTATCCACCTTCTCTTGCAGTAGATTTCATATCTTCTGCCTGTCACCTCAGCCAGACTCGCCTGTTTTCTCCCTCCTCCCCCAACCTGGCTACATGTTGGTCTACATGTACAGGTTCGCTGCTGAAGGTTTGTGATTGGGATATTTGAGGCAGGGTCGGGGGAGAGTTGCATGGCCAGCCACTTATAAATGGGAGAGAAATATTGATCCTATGCACTTATGGAAGAGATTTAACCCATACGAAATTATGGCTTTGGCCTTCTTTTCCATCCTGGGTAGCACCCAAGGAATGCCAACATGCCAACATTGCCAGTGTGGATGGAGGCCCTACAGCCAGCCTCACAATGAGGCGGGGGGTCACTTCAGTTTCTAATAGACATATGCATTCATATTGTGTGGTTCTTGGTCCCTGGTCATAGGAGGGCCAAGGAGCTCAGTCAGCTCCACTCTAGGAGCCCTCAAGACAGGATAGTGCTTATTCTTAAAGTTCCAGGCTCACCTTGCAGGCTGAGGAGACGGTGAAGAGCAAGAAAGGAGTCCATCATTAAATGCCAAATTGGGCACAGGGTTGATGGATTCTGAGATCAAAGTAACACCAAATGTTGACTGAGTATAATGTGCCAGGCATTATTCTAAGAGTGTCACCTATACTATGTCATTTAATCCTCCCAATGATCTTATGAGATAAAAACTATTATTATCCCATTTTAAAGATGGAGAAACAAGTAGTCAGAGGTTAAAGAATTGGTTCGCGTTCCATGGCTAGTAAATAGTTGATCCAGGATTTGAACCCAGGCAGTTTGCCTTAGCCATTAAGCACAGGGCAAAGGAGTCATCTGCAGCCCACTCCCACCTCCTCCCCTGTCGAGTGACAATTTATTCCCCTCACAGACAAAAGTCATACAAAAATATTTTTCCCTGATCACCTAGGAACTTCTTGAATGTCACTGCTTGTCCACTGTCTAGTGCCCCCTCTCCCCTTTGTGTCCACAGCCACTGTGGCTTGACTGGCTGGGTGGCGGGCTCGGGCCAGGACTCAGGGGCACTCATCCTGACTCTGCTCACACTGACTGATTTTGCTGGCAAAGAGCTCTGAGACCTCCCAGGGAGTCGGCAGTTTTGCTCTCTATCCATCAGCCCCCAGTTTCCAACCCCATCGGCCTGGAAATAAATCAGTCCTCGTGTTTGTTGGCTGGAGCTGCGGGTGTCTGATCTCAGTCTGCTGGGTCCTTGGCCACCGCTAGTCCCCTTTCTCCTCCCTTTCTCCCGTGTAGCCCAAAGCCTGCTCAGACCACCTGACTTCCTCTGCCCTCTTTCTGCAAAGCCTAGAAGCCCCCAGGCTGCAGGCAAATGTGGGGGCGCATCCTTGCGCTGCAGAGAGTTTGCACTGGGTCCTTCCCATCCACTCTCTTCAGGTCTCATTTCCCCTCTCCTCTTCTTCCCTCTCTCCCTCTCTCAGGTACCTGGAGAGAGGAGCGCAAGGGTTGTCAGGAAGGCGGAGAAAGCATTCATTTTACTGAACACCTACTATCTGCCGGGCACTTCCGGGGCCTCCCCTGTCCTCTGCACCTGAGTCCCAGCTCAGACAGCATGCGTTTAGTGGGGGACAAAGCGGGAGGAAGGAGGTGACCGGAGTCAGAAGTCGGGCGGGGCGGCCGGTCCATCTGTCCCCTTCCCACGAGCGGCACCCGGGAGGACGTGTGGAGGAGGGAGGAAGCCCGGCCTGGAAGTGGTGGTGGCGGGTCCCCGGGCAAAGGAAAGGCTCGATTGTGCAAAGACTTCCTGCCTTTGCCAACTCGCAGCCCCAGCCGCGCCACCGAGCAGTCGCCTCTCCGCGGCCAGCCGGGGAGGCGGGGCGGGACGCCGAAGGCAGCCAAGGGTTACGGGAATAGCTTTCCAATGACAAAGTCTGGAAGGGACCCAGGCCTCCGCCCCTCTGC
>NW_007253390.1:1227695-1234408 GCF_000164805.1 Carlito syrichta
CGCGTCTGGTCAGGAGTTGACTCCCTGGGGGCAACCCGACACCTCCCCTTCGGAGCCTGTTTCCCTTCTTGTGAAATACCCACAACTGAAAGTGCGTTGAGCTCTTAAGAATCGGAGACACCGAGTGCTGCGTTAACACCTATACACCCACACATGCACACACACACACACACACACACATATTATACACACACACACACACACACACACACACACAACGTGTGCACACCCTCCCCACATCTTCGCCTTTCGTTGCAGCAAGAGGTAACTCTTCTCCTATCCCGGCAGGAGCCAGCGGAACAGCTGGGGCAGGTGACCTTGCCTGCCGGCCGTCCCGGAAAATGTTCCCTGACTCCCAGGATGCGCGGAGAAGCGCGCTCACGCTGGTCTCCCCGAGGCCGTCCTTTCTAGCGCCCGCTCGTAGCGTCTGGGAGCGGAGAAAGCGTCCCTGGAGGAGAGAGGAGGGAGGAGAAAGCGGAGGGAGGTGAGCCCGGGAAGCTCACCTGAGCGCTCCCGAGGCTTGGGCCCCTGTTGTCCCTGCTAATCCTCTGAGCCGATAAAAACTGGTCAGAGGATGAAGAACCAACCAAGTCTGCAGCGGGCAGAGAGGGGGAGGCGGGAACTGCGGAGGACGCGCGTGCAGGGTGGTGGGGGCGGGGTGCAGGGGTGACGTCCGCCCCGCAGAGAGAGCTCCTTGTCCCCCGAAGCCCAAAGCAGGAAAATCAGCTGGTGAGTCAATGGGACTTTGTTAAGGACAGTCACAGGGCGCAGCTGGCGCCGGCTTAAGGGAAGCGCTGGATCCCCCCTTGATAACATGCTCTTTATCTGGCTTCCTGTTTCAGCCATTGGGATACCATTGGCTCGTTCAAATTCAGTGCTGAGAAGCCTGTGGCCACGTTCATTCGCTCTGCAAACAGAGGGCTCGCCCGGGTTTTCATCTCGTGGGCTATCTCTCGTTCCCGCTACACGAGGTCCCCTGCAACTCACTTACAATGAATGGGGCTGGAGGACTTCACACAAAGGAGGGCCTCCCCAAGTAGGAGGATCTGTCACTGCAGGGACCTTGGCTCCCTTCAGGCCAGAGATACTTGTGACTCCAGCTTGCTTGTGAAATTATTTTTTAAATCCTGCTTTGAATTTTGGTTGGTGTGTCTTTGGATTTAACCTGGGAAGGGAGACAGAGGGAACAGCAGTAACTGTGGATTTCCTCTTCTAAGATGAGCATGTTTCACCACCGATTTCTAGGGGAAGTTTTAATCAGTTTCTAGTTCTCCATCTGACTGTGTTGCTAAGAACTGGAATGATCTGGGAGCCAATAATTCCTCATGTCTCTCCCCTGGTTTTCACTTCTGTAAAATGGAATCAGGGAAAATTGGTACTGCTAGAAGAATAAAGGGTTTTCAGACCTGTGCTTCAGCCTCTAAAGTTGGTTTCCTGATCTTTCCTGAAAAGAGAGAGCAGTCCCTAATCTGAACTCCACCAAGCAATTTATCTGAATTCCCTTGAGGCAGGTCTCACATTCTACTTTGTATTTTATTTTATTTTTGTGCAGCGCTTTGTATTTTAGACAGTTGGGTATTTGTGCACATGCCTATCCCCTTGTAAATGCCTCCAGCCAAACACTCTATCTGACCATCCCACAACACTCAGCACATAGTAGGCACTTTATAACTGCTTGCCAATTAATAAAATTGGGAGACAAAGTGCCACTCCGAGGCCTCTCATCTAACTTAAGTGCCTGTTTATTCATTCTTTGGGAGTTGATTTGCTCACCCCAGAATCCCTCCTCCCCACTTTTATTCCCTCAAAACTTGGTGCACAATGGGTTGATTTGCCCACAGGAAAGTGGGCAAGCTTTAGGCATTTGGGCTTTTTTGGGGATCTCGCTTACCAAGCTTTGTTCTGGGGAAACTGAAAATAAGAATGCTGTTTTTCCTTACCTTGCCTATTCTGGGTCCCTCCCAATCCATGTGAACCACGGGTATCAACTCACTTTTGGCCAGTAGAAAAGAATGGTCTAGAAAACAAAAGTCTCCTGTTCATCTTTTAAAACTTGTCTCTCTTTTCATCTTTCCATTTTCAATCAATGTCACTTCCCCCTTCTTTTAAAGTTATTTTGAATTCTTAAAGGGTTTGGCCTTCAAGAAAAACTAGAATGTCAAAGTTAAAAGGATCTCCATTCTTCTCAAACCCTTCCCCTCCCTCTTGCCCTTTACTGACAAGAACCCAGGCCCACTGAAGGGAAGGATGGACTCAAAGCCACGCAGTTGGGGTGCTGCCCCAGCCAGCCTAGGACGCAGGTCTTCTGTCTTCCATTCCAGGGCTCATTCCCCTTCAGCAAATCTCTTCCTTGCACTCAGAATTGTTCTCTCCCTAGTGTCTCCATTCATACACAGTAGATGTTACTTAGCTGTTTGCAAGAGGGAGGAACAGAAACAGCAAGGGCAAGGAAAGCTATCCCTGTGATGGAACCAACTACTAGTTTTTAGAGCCTCTGGAACATGGAGAGCTCAGAAATGTGGCAACACTTGGCAAACACTTCATCTTTCTGGCCCCTAGTCACACACACAAAAATAATTAAAAACACTTTTAGTTCCTTCTTCAACTTAAAAAAAAACCCACCAACTATTTTAGTGAAAAATGCCCACCACAGAAAACAGTTTCCTGGGCCTAATCTCTTCATCCAACCTCCTAGGAAGGCTGACTCAGACCTGATTTCCTCTAAGGGGCCTGAGATTTTGCTTCCCAGCTTCCTGTGACTCTTGAGATGTGAAGGGAAACAGAATGACTAAAACCCAGGCCACTCTGACCTGCCAATGGATGTGGTTCAGCTTCTTACACGTTTTGAGCAGTCTACAGAATCATCCCCATCAAATCTATTTGCTCTACTTAATTTTAATATCCGATGCACTAATATGCATGCAAAATTAAAGGTGCTGATGCATATGCCTCCACCAAGAACCGTTAATAACAAGATGTTTCCACTTCAAAGGACTACAAGACGATTTTGATGTCCAATCCTCAGATGCTCTGAACGCTTTCATAAACAGAATTGTTTTTTAATTTATTTTTCAGATTGCTGTAGTATGGAAACACAACTGACTTTTGTGTGTTGAAACCTTGCTGAATTTGTTTATTAGCTCTGGGAGCGTTTTTGTGGACGGATGGTTTGAGATTTTCTATGTACATGGAATCATGTCAACCGTGAATAGAGTTAGTTTTGCTTCTTCTTTTCCAGTATGGATGCCTTTTATTTCTTTTTCTTGCCTAATTACTCTGGCTATAACTTTCTGTATAATGTTGAGTAGCAGTGGCGAAAGCAGGCATCCTTCACTTTTCTTAAGGGAAAGCTTTCAGTCTTCCATCATGGAATATGGCGCTAGCTGTGGGCTTTTCACAAATGTTCATTATCACGTTTAAGAAATCTTCTAGTTTTCTAAGTGTTTTTTAATCATGAAAGGGTGTTGAATTATGTCAAATGATTTTTTTCTGCATCACTCAAGATAATCCTGTGGCTTATTTTTTTCCTTCGTTGTGTTATTGTGGTACATTACACCGATTGTTTTTCTTTTCTTTTCTTTTCTTTTTTTTGAGGTGGAGTCTTACTCTTGTTGCCCAGACTGAAGTGCAGTGGCACACTCACAACCACCACAGCCTCGGCCTTCTGGGCTTAGGTGATCCTTCCGCCTCACCCTTCCAGGTAGCCAGAACTACAGACACACACCACCATGCCTGGCTAGGTTTTTTTGTGATTTATTGCAGAGACAAGGTCTTTCCAAGTTGCCTGGGCTGGTCTCGAACCCCCAGGTTCAGGCAATCCTCTTTCCTCAGCCTCCCAAATTGCTGGGATTACAAACTAAACCACCATACCCAGTCGATTGCTTTTCTTATGTTGAACCACTCTTGTATTCCTGGGATAAATCTCTGAATATTTTGGGTTTCTTTTTTTTTAAACCTGTAAATTTTCAGTTTAGTTTAAAAAGACAATAAAATTGGACAAAGTGCTCACATTTTTTAGTTGGGTAGGTTAATGCTAATTATATTTTCATTATAATTACTGTATTTTTTAAATTTTATTTATTTATTTATTTATTTAGTTGGAGTCTCACTCTGTCACCCAGACTGGAGTGCAGTGGCCGCTCCCGGCCACCACAGCCTCAACCTGCTGGGCTCCAGTGATCCTTCCACCTCAGCCTTCCAAGTAGCTGGAGCTACAGGCGCATGCTACCACACCTGGCTAATTTTTTTATTTATTGTAGAGATAAGGTCTCGCCAAGTTGCCCAGGCAGGTCTTGAACCCACGGGCTCAGGCAATCCACTCACCTCAGCCTCCCAAAGGCGCGAGATTGCAGTCTGAGCCACCGAGCCCACCTTAATTACTGTATTTTAAGCATTTAAATTTTTTATTGTGGTAAAATATACATGGCATAAAATGTACCATTTTGACCACTTTTAAGTGTACATTCAGCAGCATTAAATACATTCACATTGTTGTGTGACCATCACCACCAACCTGGAATTTTTTTTCTTCCCAAAATGAAAGTCCATACCCATTAAAGAATATCTTCCCATTCCCCATCTCTCCAGGTCCTGGGAACCACCATTCTACTTCCCATTTCTATGAATTTGTGAACATTTTTTTTATTTTTTATTTTTATTTAGAGTTGGAGTCTTACTCTGTCGCCTAGACTGGAGTGTAGTGACATGCTCCTGGCCACCGCAGCCTCGACCTGCTGGGCTCTGGCGATCCTTCCGCCTCAGCCTTCCAGGTAGCCGAAACTACAGGCACGTGCTACCACGCCCGGCTACTTTTGATTTATTGTAGAGATGAGGTCTTGCCAAGTTGCCCAGGCAGGTCTCGAACCCTCGGGCTCCCAAAGTGCTGGGATTACAGGCTGAACCACCGAACCCGGCCGTGAACACTTTTTAATAACTACAAAAGTCAGAGCTTTGAGACATTGAAGAGTTAAAGAGCTTTGTCTTTCTGTCTTCCAGACAATCTCCTAACAGCACCCCCATTCAGAGGCATGATTGGCCCAGATGTGGTGATGAACTGAATCCTGGTCATCCTGAGGCTTAGAGGTCCCTGAACTCAGCCTCAGCAAGGGCTTAATTTCCTCTAGCTCAGTGGTTCTCAGTCTTGGTTGCACATTAGCATCACCTGGGGAGCTTTTAAAAGTTACTGATTCCTAGGCCCCTCTCCAGAGATTCAGCTTCACTTAGATTGGAATGTGGCTTCAGTATCTGTCATTTTTAAAAGCTCTCTAGGTGATTCTGATGCATGGTGAAGGGTAGAACTACTCGATGGTTGAGCTGATTTACTCCCTGGAACCCTTGACTGGTCACAGCTTTCAATGACGCAATTCCCTCCCCATCTGGTCAGTAATACTGACCCACTTTACATCCCTTCCTTGATTTTAAAATCTATTTGTGAATAGAGTAAATGCCAACTTCTGTAGAATTGAACTTCCAAAGTTGGAAAGAACCTAAATGTTGCTAGATATGTCAGGTCCCCCTAAAACATCCCTGCCAGGAGTCATCCAGCTTGGACACCTCTGTTGCTGGGGAACTCCCAACAACAGCTGAAATCATCCTATTCTATATTTGAACATTTCTCTCCTTCAGAGTTCCTCTTTATATTAATCTGTCATGGGCGTAATTTCCATTCATTGGTGAAAGATTCCAAAAGGTTAGTGGGCTTCATCAAATACATCCCCGAATAAAGTAGGGATATTCAAAATAAGTCATGCAGAATAAGTGTAATTACCTGCAAAGTGTCAGCCTTTCTGTATTTGCTACCAGCATCTGTACTCTTCTTTTCCTTTCTGATCTCAGCACCTGTTTCCTTCTGGTCTCATTCACCTGTTTCCTTCAGATGTTGGCTGAATGTGTCCTCAGGTGTTTTCAAGGAAAACATATGAGGTAACAGCAAGATTTTAAACCACAAAATGAGGCAGATTTGGAGTCAAGATTCAGATCTTGACTTTGCATGTTAAGTCCTTAGCACATGATGAATATTCTGGAAGTACTGGCAATTGAAATTCTATCCTCCATATAAGCATCATTACTGCTATCTGTGTGACCTTAGGCAGGCCACAGAAGCTCTTAGAGACTGTTTCTTCCCAGGAAAAGTGGAGTGAGAGTGCCTTACTCAGCCTGCTTGCTGGCTCAGCCTGTAATCCCAGCACTTTGGGAAGCCGAGGCCAGAGGATTGCCTGAGCCCAGGGGTTCAAAACCAGCCTGGGCAACTTGGTGAGACCTCATCTCTACAATAAAAATCACAAAAAATTAGCTGGGCATGGTGGCATGCATCTGTAGTTCTAGCTACTTGAAAGGCTGAGTTGGAAGGATCGCTGGAGTCCAGTAGGTTGATGCTGGGGTGGCCTTGGGTGTGCCACTCACTCCAGCCTGGGCGACAGAGTGAGACTCCAACTCAAAAAAAAAAAAAAAAAGAAAGAAAGAAAGAAAAGAAAATGCCTTATTCATAAGACATGGTTTCCCAACTTGCCTAATCTTAATCTCTTCCCTCCTTCCCTGCACACGCACGTGCGCGCGTGCACACACAAACACACACACAACCACTTCGGTGATTCCTGTGATCTGACAAGTTCTGGAAAGACAAAGTGATTTCATGAAATCAAGTGAGACCATGCAAGGCCTGGCCAGTCCCTGGGACGCTCAGTGTGTGTGCTCAATAAATGTCAGAGTTCTTC
>NW_007253390.1:1234872-1244306 GCF_000164805.1 Carlito syrichta
CTGCGGTGGCTGGGAGCTGCCACTGCACTCCAGTCTAGGCGACAGAGTGAGACTCCAACTCAAAAAAAAAAAAAAAGAAAAGAAATACTACAATTTGTTTCCTTTTGAATGTGTGATGTCCAGAATGAACTGCAGTACTGCACTCATGAACTGACTGGCACAGATCAGCCATGGACAGGTCACCTATTATCAGTTAGGCAAAGCAGATTTTTTTTTTCAATGTGTAGATTTCTCCCGAAAAACCTGAGATCTGGGCTGTGTAGGAAGGGATCAATGGAGCCATAAAAGAATGAGAGTTTGACTGTATCTTTTGCTCATTACTGTTTGTCATTGAGTTGTTTCATTTTGTTTTGGTGTTATCTATTTTTTTCCAGTAGACTTCAAGCACAGCATAGAAGTCCTCAATAAATTATTGTGAGAGTCAGTTACCAGTGCCTCTTTTCCCAGTTCATTGGTGCAGATAATTGAGTTGACTGGGAAAGAGTATCTGAGTTCTGGGTAGTGCCAGGATACCAACTGCTCTCTTCCTGCTTTCCTTTTAACAAAGGAGAGACAGCTGATGAGACACACGGTTAGGAAGCCTCAGCCAGGACACAAACTCAGCAGCTGCCTGCCTTGTCTCTTATCTGGGATAGTTGTGGGAGGTCCCCTGGCCCTCCCTCCCTAGAGCTTTCAGAAGTAGGGTTGGACTGCATGGGACACCCCCATACTACTGTGTCTGCCTGTTGGCCCCAAGACCCTTGTGCTCTCTGTAATCTCCTGGGCAGGATCAGCTTTACCAAGGAACTTTAAGAAAATGTCAGCAAATCTCACCCCCTACCTCACTGAGCAGAACTGTGGAGGCTGCTTGCTCAGGGTCCACGCCTAGTTCCCAGGGGGAGGGAAAAGGGCTACGTGACAATTAAGGTGCTTTATAATGGTACAAGTTTCCTTCACCTCAAGGTTTGACTTTGAAAACTGTCAAATCAGTAGAGAAGGTGAAAGAGTAGTACAGTGAATATATAAATTCACTAATTGCTAACATTTTGCTATATCCCATGCTCCCTCTTTCTCTTGCTCTCTCTCTCTTTCTGTTTCTGTATATATAATAAAACTTTTTTCTGACGCATTTTAAAATAATTTGTTGACATCATGACACTTAACCCTTAAATACTTCAGCATGTGTTTCCCAAGAACAAGGACAATCACAGTACCACAATCACACCCAATAATATTGGATTTAGCAGAATTATTTAACATGTAAGCTGGGCTTGGTGGCTCAGCCGGTAATCCCGCGCCTTTGGAAGGCTGAGGTGAGTGGATTGCCTGAGCCTGCGGGTTCGAGACCCGCCTGGGCAGCAAGACCTCATCTCTACAATAAATCAAAAAATCAGCCGGGCGTGGTAGCGCATGCCTGTAATTCCGGCTACTTGGAAGGCTGAGGCGGAAGGATTGCCGGAGCCCAGCAGGTCGAGGCTGCGGTGGCCTGGAGCAGCCACTGCACTCCAGGCTGGGTGACCGAGTGACTCTAACTCAAAAAAAAAGAAAACAAAAAACATGTATATAGGCCACACTCAAATATCCCTGTTCTTCAAATACCCTTTAGAGGGCGCTGTGTACTTTTTCCCAATCCATAGCCTGCAGAGTTGGAGCCTCCCTTGGAAGGAGGGAAATACATTGGGATAGTAATGCACTGGATGAGAAGCACTTTAATTTATATCATTTCGTTTAATCTTTACAATGACTTACATGAAACAGGTACTAGAATCCTCTCCATTTTATTGGTGAAGAAATTGCAGTTCAGAGAGTTATCTAATTCACCCAAATAGTATGAGTCATTATTACCATTCCATGCTGTGTGTCATGTAATGCTTACAGAAAATTAAGGGATTATATTTGTTATAAAAAAAAAAAGCCTGTGTCATTCACATTCCCTATACTTTTTACCACATCTTATGAGGTGTCAGGACATGCTATGCTGTTTCCATTTTGCAGATGAGGAAAGTAAGATCAAGACCCTCTGAGGCTGTGACTAAATAATATTATATTTAAATATTAAATGAAATAATATTTACATAGTGAAGATCATGTAAATGAAATTTACTGGTAATCTTTAAGGAAAGTTGTGTATACTTGGTTGTAGTTGCTGAGCAGACTGTAAATAGCATTCAATAAAGCTGTAGGACTGAAGAAGAGAGGTAGAAGAGGAGGAGAGAAGGGTAGGGTTTCCCATACCTTCATCTTATACCAAAGGGATTCAGGAGAGTCTATTAAAGTGTTAGAAAACAAGAGACCAATTTTTAAGATTAAAGGTACAAAATAATCAATTAAGGAACTAAAATAAAATATTGAGAGGAAGAGAAGAAGAGAGTTGGGTTTAGTGTAAGTGATCTATCCTCATCTGTCTTGTCTGGTAATGATAGATATTATCTAAAGACAACAAAGCAGAGAATAGTTAGTATGTTACCTAGAGTTTATGTGAGTAACCTCCAAAGGGACTAATAACAGAAAAAGATTTGGACAATAGGATAGGGTTGGGAAGAGGTGGGACAGGAAACTGTCGCTTGTTGTTATAAGGTCTTCTGTACAATTTGGTGGAGACCACCCATAATAGTAGTGAGAAAAGCAGGCTTTGAATTCACATATCCTGGTTTCTAACTATGCAGAGGGAAGCAGAACAAAAGTCCTAACCCTAGTGGAAGCTTACATGCCTAACCCCAGAGGACGCAAGCATGCTTACCCAGAGAGAGTCCCAGAACACAGCACACCTGGGAAGATGCACCCACACCTCGCATCCCATGTAAATTGCTAAAAGATATTAGTTGCAAACATTTTAAAGGATTTTTATAATTTTGCTTTTAAAACTGTGTGGACATCTGTAATTCATTTATTAATAATTTAAAATTGCCCATTTCTTGGTAACTGTGAACATATACAGAAATTATTGGGACATGAGGAAAATTATACCTACAAGTTATTTTCAAATAATAATGCATTTTTGTACAAAGGAAATGTAGGTATTCAGGTAGTTGACACATGTTACAGTTTACAGATGTTTGATTCAGTCTTGATTAACTTCAATATTACAGTTTTTTGTTTGTATTTTGGAACTCATGGCATTTTCTTCCATTGGCCTCTGTTCCCAGGACAGATATTCAGAGCTCCTTGTCTCTGAACATCTGTCCTGGGAACAGGTTGGTAGGTGGTCCATGCAGGTGTGGCCCTGAGGGTATCCCTCAGGGAGTGTTTGAGACCTCCCCACTCTGGGACAGACACAGCCTACTGAGGGTGGAGCTAAGCTTGACTGGAATCCCAGAACCTAAACCCACCTCCTAAGAGAGCCCTTCTTCAGACCTTTATTGCAGAAGTTCCCTTTATCCAGTGTAAGATTCTGACTGAGTGACTCCATATCCAGCATCTCATTTTCTCTTCTTGGAAGCGCTATGAGACGGGCAGAACTAACTCTGTCCTTTCTACAGATGGTGAAAATAGGACTCATAGAGGCTAACTTGCCAAAGCCACATTACCTTAGGTGTGGGGAACCCAGATCTTCTGACTCCTGATCTTTGTCCTTTCTGGTACACTCCAGGGCCATATATAGCAGAGGTGGGCAGCATCCTTGATGGTCCATGGAGCTCAATCACAGATGTCATGTCTGTTATACAAATGCACAAATCATACTGAGTTTAACTTTACTTTTGCATTTATTTTGACAAGTCCTTAAGATTTATTTTGCAATAAGTGCAGCTTGAAAGTACATCACCAGTTTTATCATTCCTGCTCATTTTTATCCAGTTTGTCAAATAAATAATGAAGTGTTATATTTTGATTTTTATGTCTCATTTCCTCATCAGAGTTGAAAATAATATTGTGCGTGAATTTAGACCTGTGTTAGGCTGGTGATCCGCTAAAACTCTTTTGCTCTTTAGCTGGTCTAGAGTTAATAAACTCCCAGTTTATTAGCTCTAGACCAGCTAAAGATCTCCTGTGAAATCTAGTCTCTTAGTGTCACTCATTACTATCTCCTTACTAAATGTCATCACAAAGACAACACATCATACTTCTGAGTCATCTCCCCACTTCCTCTTGCTAGTCCCAGCCAGAAAGAAATTGGAGTCCACAGGGAGGCCTAGAAAGTGACCACAGGGTTGGGGTGGCTGTGGGAAGTGGGTGGGAAGGACTATTACTGAGCTGGCCACAGAGACCGTGATACTCCTGTACCCACATTCAGTCCCAGACAAAGGCCTCTGTGTTTGGGATGGCAGGGCTGGGGCCAGATGCCTAGTGGGGCTGGCATGCTGATATAGTCTGGGAGAAGCCGTCCAAGGCAGAGAAAAGCCATAAGGCCGTGCTCAGCGAGGCCTAGCACATGGAAGTAGCCTAGCTGGGTCCTGGCACAAGGGACTCAGGAAGCAGTTGCTGATTGATTACTTTGGATGTTGGGGGTAGTGAGGAGTATTTTTTTTTTTTTGAGTTGGAGTCTCACTCTGTCACCCAGACTGGAGTGCAGTGGCCGCTCCTGGCCACCACAGCCTCGACCTGCTGGGCTCCAGCGATCCTTCCGCCTCAGCCTTCCAAGTAACTGGAACTACAGGCGCGTGCTCCCACGCCCGGCTAATTTTTTTTTATTATTTATTGTAGAGATGAGGTCTCGCCAAGTTGCCCAGGCGGGTCTCAAACCCGCGGGCTCAGGCAATCCACTCACCTCAGCCTCCCAAAGCACGGGATTACAGGCTGAGCCACCGAGCCCGACTGAGGAGTATATTTAAACCTATGAATGTTTTCCCCTTTCTCCTGCTCTCAGGAGCCCGGTTGGTCCTGAATTTCCTTGGCTTGTTTAGAGACCAGCTCCCTGACATTAGGCCTCTGAGGTAGATGGTGTGGCAGGACATGCAAAGGATTTTCAGCCCAATCTGGGTTCCTGCAACTTCCCTGAGCTTCAAGTTCTTCATCTGCAAAATGCTGATGATAATACTTAGGTCATAGAATTGTGAGGATCATCCTAGAAGGTGTTGCACACACTCTGGCATCAAGTTAATGATGGACATTATCTTCATCCTTGATCTAGATGCCCCATGGCCGGCTGTACCTCTGTGTATAAAATAAATTCTTGGTCCACTGAGGGTATATTTGGGACAGGCAAAGGGACTAAACAAGGCCAAGGATGCCTCGAACATTCAGGTTCCAGCCCTGCAAACCACACTTCTGGGTGGGGATTTGTTCCCAAAGGGGTGTTTATATATCAGACAGGGGGAAATGTTTCCCTGTCTGAGGGTCAGATGGACAGGGTGGGTGGATTGTCAGTGGTGCCGGCTTTAAGATATATGGTCCCTCCAGGCCCCACTGGGCTCCAGACTGCAGTCCTTTAGGGGCTTGCAGGGTGGGGGGTGGGGGGAAGTAGGCTGGGATTTTCTTTGGCAAAGCCTGCCTATTATCTGGCCCAGGCTTTGTTTCCAGGGCATTATAAATAGCACAGGCTTCAGAAGGAAGAGTCACAGATGTGGCTGAGGTGAAGTGTATGGGAAGGTGGGAGATTTGAAATGATAAACTCAGGCTCATAGGCCAAAATACAGGCTGAGGCTGTCTCCATGGTGATAGGACACCAGGGAGGGCTCAGCCTGGATGCCTTTGAGGCCAAGGCCTGACTTAAAGCCAGCAAGAACCCATGCTCAGTGGCCCATGGGCCAGGGCTGCCGGCTCTATTTGATTCCATCTGCCTCTGTGTAGAGGGGTCTGGGCTGCTGCCTAAACCCAGCCAGGAGACTGAATAGAGCTTGAGCAGGATTTCAGGTCAGAGAGAGAAGAAGAAAGTGGGCATCTCTGTTCGCCTTCAACAGGCCCCACCCCCACCCCACGGTATGCTTGGGGTAGCCTTTCCCTCCAACTGAGATGGAAGAAACCCTTTTCTCTTATTTTGTTCTGTTCTATTTTAGTTGAGGTATAATTTACAAGCAGTGAAAGGCACAGATCTTGTGTCCAATTTGATGCATATTTGGACAAATGGATATATCCGTGTGACCCACACCCTAATCCAGATATAGAACATTTCCATCAGCCCATATAATTTTCCTCCTCACCCTTTTGTTAATGCAACCCCTCCCCAGCCAACCACTGTTTCTGTGTTCTGATTTGTATCAGCATAGATTCATTTTGCCTGTTTTAAAACTTCATATAAATGGAATTATGTGGTACATTCTATTTTGTGTCTGGCTTCTTGCTCTATGTAATGTTTTTGAGATTTATCCATGCTGAATGATAAGGTTTGCTCCTTTTAATTGCTGATGTATGAATGTGCCACAGTTTGTTATGGGAAGAAGCTTTAGATTTCTTTCATTGTCCTAGGATTCACATCTATTGAGCATCAGAATATCTGCCAGGATTTCCAGAGTTAAGATAAGACAGTAGGTCCTTAGTAGGTCTTTGAGTTCTTCACAGTGTCACCTTCTTTGTTCCCAGTTATTGTCCCCATTTCTGTGGCTTCCTGTACAAGATCATAATGCCTTTCCTTCCTTCATGGATTAAACCATCTTTACCCCCTGGTGCTGGAAATTAACTCCTTGGTAAAAGGGCCTCTGGCTTCCCCCATAAGACAGAATGTTGTTCTCCAATTTGAATTGAGCTGGCCCATGTCAACAGGCAGGAGTATCTGGCCCTGTATGTGAGAAACAAAAGTGTGTGTATAAGACTGGAGCCTGTGTCAGTGGGAAGACAGTGGCCCAGAGCAGAGACATGACATAATGAAGATGTTTTAACAGGAGGACTGTCCAAGTGGCAGGAACCACATCTGCTTTGTTCGCCAGTGGGAACTCAGCACCTAGCACGGAATCTGGTACACAGCGAGCATTTGATAAAGAGGTGTTGAACAACCTAATGGCTTGGAAGAGGGAGAGTTGGGCCTGCATATGCACTGTCACATTCCAGACTTGGAATGTCTGAGCTAGGGCAACCTTGTTGGTAAAGGAAAGCAAGAGCAGTGGGAGAGCTTTTTACAAAGGAAAACCTAATGGGACTGGATGACTGTGGACCACGGGAAGGACATGATGTCTTTTTTTTTTTTTTTGAGTTGGAGTCTCACTCCGTTGCCTAGGCTGGAGTGCCATGGCATGCTCACAGCCACCCCAGCATCAACCTGCTGGGCTCCAACAATCCTTCCTCCTCAGCCTTCCAAGTAGCTGGAACTACAGGCGCGCACTACCACGGCTGGCTAATTTTTTTGATTTACTGTAGAGACGAAGTCTCGCCAAGTTGCCTGGGCTGGCCTTGAACCCGCAGACTCAGGCTATCCACTCGCTTTGGCCTCCCAAAGTGCTGGGATTACAGGCTGAGCCACCGAGCCCGGCCAACATGCTGTCTTTTTGAAGAGCACTGGACTAAAAGCTGAGTCCCTTCTGGACCTCGTGTAACCTGGTAACTCATTTAACCTGCCTTATAGAGAGAGAGTCCTTGTCTGTCAAATGGGTACTGTATCCATTTGCTAGGATTGCCTCAACAAAGTACCACAAAGAGTGACCTAAAATAACAGAAATGTATTGTTTCAATTCTGGAGGCTAGAAGTCTGAAATCAAGATGTTGGCAGAGCCATACTCCCTCTCAAATTAGCAGAGACTCCTTCCTTGCCTCTTCTAGCTCTTAGCGATTGCCTGTGATTCTTGGCGTCCCTTGTCTTTTAGATGCATCTCTGCCTCCACTGTTATGTGGTCTTCGCATCATTTTCCCTCTGTATGTGTCTATGTCCAAATTTCCCTCCTCTTATAAGTACACCAGTCATATTGGATTAGGGGCCACCCTACTCCAGTATGGCCTCTTCTTAACTAATTATATCGGCAATGACTCTATTTCCAAATAAAGTCACATTCCGAATATTAGGAGTCAGTATTTCAACTATGTATTTTGATGACACGATTCAACACTTAACATACCAACTTTCTCATGAGATAGAATGAGGTAATCCTTTGTAGCAGTGATGGGTTAGGCAAGTATCCAGGGGAATTACAGCCAAAGGACCTACGTTTAACTTCCTACGTGACCTCGTTCACAGCTCATCTCCTCCCTGGATCTCAGTTTCTTCTTCTGTCAGATTTGATCTCTAAGGTCTTCTCCAGATGTAAATTCCAAAACTCTGCCTCTGAGGTTTTGAGTCTGGGTACCTGGGAGAGCTGTGGGGCCACTGACAGATATGGGGGCATCAGGAGTGAGAGCCAGTTTGGGGTCAGAAAATGCTTCCTCTAGGTTCTGCCCCTCATTTAGGAACTCAGCTTCCATGTCCTGTTGACTGGGACCCTGGAAAGTCTCAAGCATCCTCCATCCCCATCCTCTATGTCAACGCCCCTACCTTGGTGAAACCTAGGAGGGTGGGCTGCTATAATTAGCACTCTGGAAGCAAAAGACTTCTCCCTGGGCAGGAAACATAGTGGCTTAATGGAGCAGGAAAAAGGTGTTTCCGAAAGAAAGGCCAAAAAAGGGAGGGGGGTGTGGGGACTCAGAAGCCAGATGTGTTCCCGGGTGCTGGAGGAAAGGTGCTGTGAAGGCAGATGGGGGGGGGGGGGGGGGGGGGGGGGGGGGGGGGGGGGTCAGTGGGCTGGCTTTGTGCCAGCTTCCAAGGTCTACCATTCAGGAGCCCCATGAGAACAGCCTGTGGAAAAGGCCCAATTTTGGGCTCCCAGTTTGGATTTCAGGTCCAAGAGAGAGAATTGGAAATGCCCCATTAACCAATTCACTGATCCATTCATTCAGTCACTAAACGTTTGCCATGGCTGAGGGCTGTACTAGGTGTTAAGCAAAAGCAAACATAATATTCTTGTATAAAAGACCGGGCACGGTGGCTCACACCTATAATCCCAGCACTTCGGGAAGCCAAGATAAAAGGATTGCCTGAGTCCAAGGGTTTGAGACCAGCCTGGGCAACTTGGTGAGACCTTTTCTCTACAATAAATAAAAAAAGTAGCCAGGTGTGGTGGTGTGTGCCTGTAGTTCCAGTTACTTGGAAGACTGAAGCGGAAGGATCATCTGAGCCCAGCAGGTCGAGGCTGCAGTGACTGGGAGCGGCCACTGCACTCCAGCCTGGGCGACAGAGTGAGACTCCAACTCAAAAAAGAAAAAAACAAACAAAAAAAGATTCTTGTATAAAAAGTGATCTGGTAGGCCGGGCGTGGTGGCTCACATCTGTAATCTCAGCACTTTAGGAGGCCAAGGTGGGAGGATTGCTTGAGGATCAAGACCAGCCTAGGCAACAAAGCAAGATCCACCTCTACAAGAAAATTACAAAAATTAGCTGGGCATGGTGGTGTACACCTATATTCTCAGCTTAAAAAAAAAGATCTGGCCGGGCTCGGTGGCTCAGCCTGTAATCCCGCGCCTTTGGGAGGCTGAGGTGAGTGGACTGCCTGAGCCCGCGGGTTCGAGACCCGCCTGGGCAGCGAGACCTCATCTCCATAATAAATCAAAAAATCAGCTGC
>NW_007253390.1:1244425-1252944 GCF_000164805.1 Carlito syrichta
CGGGAAGGCTGAGGCGGAAGGATCGCCGGAGCCCAGCAGGTCGAGGCTGCAGTGGCCGGGAGCGGCCACTGCACTCCAGTCTGGGCGACAGAGTGAGACTCCAACTTAAACAAAAAAAACAAAAAAAAAGATCTGGCAAACAAGCCAATGATTATACCCTAGTTGTAATAAACACAATAGAGGCAGCTCAGGACAGTGGAGGGATTGTGACCAATGGAGGGGCAGGAAAGACCTCCTGGGAGGTGAATCCCTCCTCTTGGGCTTGCAGGAATTAAGTCAGGCAAAGAGTGAGTATGAAGGGGATGAAGTTGGGGGACCTTTCAGGCAGGGGGTGGACTCTTCCCCTCTGCTCTCCCAGCCCTGACCTTAGTCCAATCTGGGCCAGCAGCGGAGATCTAAGGACAGCTCTATCCTCTCCACAGATATAGCCAGTCCTTGGGGCTCTCTCTGGAGAACTACCCCTCTCCTGGCCAGCAAGGAGCACCATCTACCAATTGTCTGTGTTGAAAACCTGTTAGGATCTCAAGTACCATCTCACTGAAGAGCCCTAGAAAATCATTAGTTATCCCCCTGTAAAAGCAGAGGCTTAATTCTGCTGAGCTTCTGCAGTAGCAAATATCACAGACAAAAGCTCAGACCAGTAGACTCAGCTCTGGTACATAGGACGATGGTGAGTCAGCCAAGGACCCAAGAACCCTGACTCTGTGATCCTGCCAGACCACAGGCCTCCCCCTTAAGGACTGGTGGGGGCTGAGATGAAAATGAGCCACTGTTGCTGTTAGGAAGCCCCAGAGAAATCTGCTTTGGTGTCAACTTGAGATTTCTTTGCCTTCCCACGCCGCCAACAGTGATGTTGAAATGCCACATTTCAACCCCCACCATTCAGCCAGGGTGGGTGGTAATTAGTATCCAAGGCAGAAAGTCTATGCCTTCTGAGAGGCCTGGGCAGATTTCAGCCTCTGTGCTCCCCTTTTGTGGAACAGTGCATAGTGATTTTGGGAAAAAGTCAAAAGACTGGACTATGTCTTATCTAGTTTCTCTCAGTCCAGCATATAAGCCAGTGATCAGACATGTCCTGATGGTTGTGTGCCCAATCACATGTGCAACAAACTAGAGGCCCTGTGCTAGAGCTTTATTTCAGGACATTTACTCCCATGGGAAGATCACTTACAAAGTTGTACTGTGGCCCCAGGGTTCCCCCGAATTAGCCTTACAGAGAACTAATGTCAGAAATCACCCAGTCATCCCCAACACACTTAACTACCACCTCAAATCAGAAGCTTCCTCTACTGGTAATCAAATTCCGGGAGGTATTTATTGATCTTTCCAGTTTTCAGGTGGGTTAACTGAGGACTGGCTTGCTCACACCACTTAGACTAGAAAAAGTAATGAAAGCCCAGGAATGGCTGGCTGGGATCCAGTCTCTTTACTGTAATAATGCTGAGAAATGTTAAATGTGGTTTTGTTCCAACAGGAGTGGAAGGGATGAAGAGAAACAGGAAGGATGCAGTATATGTAGTTTCTGGCATTTTCTATAGAAGGACAAAAGGACTCCTCAGGGGCTGTGGAAAAGGAAGCTGTCTGTGTGCTGGGCAGTGTCTGAGCTGGGTATGGAGCCCTGTATGAGGGGCTTGGAGGGCAGGAAGGAGGGCCTGACCCTCCAAAAAAATTATAAGAATAAGGATGAGACAGAGCTGGGCTTCTAGCCTTCTGCCACTTTCTAGCTGTGTGACTTCGTGCATACTATTTATCCACCTCAACATCTTTGTGCATTTGTAGGGGCCAAGGGAAAGCTTCCCCTCACCCTCTGAAGGGTCACTGAAAATAAACTGACAATAGGTTGATTAACAGGAGAAAAAGACAACAAATTTATTTAATGTGCGCATGCTCCGAGGCATCACAAGAGAATGATCACTCCATAATCCAGTGAGGTCCAGAAGCTTATACTCCTTTCTTCGTAGGGGAAGGGGAAGTGCAGGAAATATGACAGTTCTGAGAGGTCGTAAATGATTTTTAGGGGGAACAAATGGGCCCAATGTTCAGACAATGGTTATTAAATCATTTGCTTTGGGAATTGAATGGGACCAGAGAACAGACATTCAAAGTTTGTGCTCTAGGTGTGATGTTTAATTTTTATTTTCTTTCTCTGTGATATGAATTTTAATCTTCTCTGGTTAATACAACTTCAGGGAATACGTTGGAGGCAACCATGTTCCTCTTTGGTGGGTGTGGTTTCTAGGTAAATAAAGGATCTTCAGCCTTATCCTGTGCTTTGGGAAAGTCAGAGGATTGAAAGACAGGGGTGGGGGGAAGTCAGAGAGACCTTGAGGCTGCTTCTTTTTTTTTTTTTTTTTTTTGAGTTGGAGTCTCACTCTGTCACCCAAACTGGAGTGCAGTTGCCGCTTCCGGCCACCGCAGCCTCGACCCGCTGGGCTCCAGCGATCCTTCCGCCTCAGCCTTCCAGTAGCTGGAACTACAGGCGTGCGCTACTACGCCCGGCTAATTTTTGATTTATTGTAGAGATGAGGTCTCACCAAGTTGCCCAGGCTGGTCTTGAACCCTCGGGCTCAGGCAATCCACTCACCTGAGCCTCCCAAAGTGCTGGGATTACAGGCTTAGCCACCGAGCCCGGCGAGGTTGCTTTTTTAGTTCAGCACATCAAAGCACCATATGTTGGAATATTATTTTCTGAGCTCTAGCATCTTTATCTGTAAAATAGGAATAATTTTAACCTAGCTCATGGGAAAACCTAGTTCGTGAGGATTTAATGAGTTAATGCATATAGCACATTTAGCATGGTGCCAGGCATGTGGAAAGTGGTTATTGTCAAACAAATCATAGCTCTTGGACAAGTCCCTTGACCGGTGGGGCCCAAGTTTCCTTTCTGTAAATTGGGGACTATTTATGGTTCTTACAGGCCTGCTGAGAAGCTTCAGTGAGTCTGTGGTTATAAAGGGTCTGGTGTGACCTGTGCTCTTTTTTTTTTTTAATCAATATTTTTTATTATGATATTGTGGGGTACAGTTAAGGGTTAGGTATACAAATATGCTTCGTTCAGTCACCCTCGTTGATAAGAGGTGTTTCCCGGCCTATGCTCTTAATAAATGTTTCCTGCCCTTGGGAAGCTCCCAGTCCATGTGGAGAGACTGGAAGTGTATCCTTGGAGGATCCAACACTGAAGACGGGCAGGTAAGCCATCAAGAACAGTGACTCTTCCTACAGCTGCTGCTTTTAAATGTCTGTATGACTCAGAGGTGGGCGAGGGCCCTTAGTTAGAATTAGAGCTGGGAACAGGGTTTTGAAGCAGACGAGACACATGCTTTGGCCCAGATGATGGTGGAGATACCATGAAGGCGGGCAGAGCGTAGCAGGTTTGCTCATTCAAGGACTGATCGCTGGAGCTGGAGTGTGAGAGAAGGGAAGTCTATTATCCTGGAGCTGTGGAAGGATTGGCTGTGTCTCTACTGGATAGGTTTTGTTTAGAAGCCCTCAAGAACAGTGTGGTATCCATCCACTTCTCTCTGGGCAGGACCCGGTGCTATCCGCCAATAGGTGCTTAATAAAGGCTGTGTAGAGGGCTTCTGGGAAGGCAGAAAGGAATCTGGTTCGCTCTTTGTCTGCATGCCCTTGCATCTTCCCATAGGTACCACGAGAGGGTGCAATTGCCCAGCAGAACCCAGCCTAGTCCTCACACCCTCGTCTCCTGAGCAGGCCGCTGGCAGCTCTGCGTCTTTGGGGCTGGGGAAGCAGGCTCCTTATGCATGTATCCCCTCTTCTCCAGACCGGAAGAAAGTCTGGAGGTGGGAGGCTCCGGCCAGGGCAGCCCTGCTCTGCGGGGTGTGTCAGTCAAGGAAGTCCAGTGGCCAAGTTGAGCAGACCTGTGTCTGCCTCCCTGTGTTGTGTTGGCCTCCAGCTTGATGGGTGCTATCAAAAAGTCTCTTAGTTCCAATTTTGGTTCCATCTTCTACAAACCACCCCTCACCCCACCAAAAAGTAAGATTATTGTTTTCCTCTTTATATGCTTCATTTTTCTAGATGTGAAGCCCATTAAGTATCTTAGTGACAGAATATGGAGAAGGACAGAATGCTATTGGATGGCAAGAGCAAAAGGTCGATTATTTTCCAGCCTGGCTGCTGCTTCTTCTGAACTCTTCTACCCCTTTGGGTTATGGGGCCCTTAGCCAGGACCAGACTTCCCTCCACCATCAGCACAACCCTCCTTCCATGCCAGGACTACTTGCCCCATTAAAGATGCAAACCACTACCCATCTAACCTTGGCCATCCTGGGCAGGTAACCAATACACAAGAGCCCGGTGATCGTCCATCTGGGGTGCTTTAGGATGCTGAAGAAAAGCAGAGGCGAAGCTTGGATTGGCATTGGACTCTGGGTTCCTCGCTGGGACCCCACCCCATAGCAGGCCCTGAGAAATGGGGATTTGTTTAATGAAATCCTGCCTCCTATCCCTTTAAGGCTTAAGTCGCTGCTCCTGTGGAAAGAAACTGATGTTTGTATAAATCTGGATCTCTGTTGCCACGTGGCAGCATTTTTGTCTCCTCTCTCTGCAGAGTCCCTTCCTTGGGACTGAGGAACCATAGAAAGTTTTGGGATCTGTGGATCATTGCCACAAGCTGAGACCTCCCAGGGTTCCAGCACAGTGACAGGAAAGCCAGGCTGCTGTTCCAGGCCAACCCTGGGTGCCACAAAGCAGACAGCAAGCTTGGGGAACATATTCAGCATTTCTGTTGCATTTTCCACCACCACAGGTTTTCCCATTGTGCACACCAGTCATTCCTCTTTCCAGAGGTCCCGAGCAGTGTGTTCATCCAGTGACTGTCTTGTAGCCAACCCAGGGTAGGACCTTGGCACTCTGAACTTTTTCTCCCTGAAAAACCAACAAAAGCCCCCAAAGCCCCTGCCTTGACCAGAGCTTGCCTCTGTGGTGGGCAGGACTCCTGCTAGAGGATGAGGGCTCCTCTGTGAGACCTCCTCTTTGTTTTAAAGGGTCGGAGTGGGTAGTCCCTCTTGCTGCTGGGTAGTGGGATATTATTGTCAGTCAATGAAATAGCACTAAGTGTAGTAATTTTTAATATCATGAGAACAGTGATTTGCAATAGGAGAAAAAGCTAGCTCGCAGCCTAAAGTATGATGTAGGAAAAGAAGCTAAACTAATCTGCCCCCATCATGCATTGTATTACACAGAAGCAGGATGTAGGAGTTGCAGGGACCTGAGTTTGAATCCTGTTTCTGTTACTTACGAGCTGGGTAACTAATCATGGTACTTTAGTTTCCTTGACTGTAAATGAGGTAATTGTAAGATTAAACAAGATTAAACCTGTATAGCCACTGGCACATGCTAGGCACTCAGTACAAGTTAGTTTTTTGCACTTTCCATCACTCTGGGCCTGACACAGCCACCTGAGGACTCTGTGACTGACATTCTACTTTTCTGACACCTCAGAAAATCCAGATCTTAGATTCTATTTCTAGGTTTTCCTTTTGGGTCTTTTTTTCCTGGACATTGGAAGCTCCCAAGAGGCAGAGAAAGTCTCCCTATCAGATGGCAGGCTTCCTCAGGGCAGGGCATTGTCTCTATCAGTTTGGGATTTGTTTGAGGCAGGGGCTGTATTTTCCCCTCACCCTACAGCCTCCATGAAGTTAGAGGCCTTTCCGACATCAGACTGGGAGCTCTCTGAAGGTAGGGGCTTGTTTCTTCCATCAGATTTTGGCAAAGTTCATGCGATTTTCAATGGTTAGAACAAAGGCACCCAAGAAATATGGCCAGTTAGGTTTGAGGTTTGATGATTATTGATTGGCTAAAGAGGGTACCTAAAAGCCTCCAAAGGTATTTTTCTTTTTATTTTTTTGAGTTGGAGTCTCACTCTGTCGCCCAGACCGGAGTGCAGTGGCTGCTCCCGGCCACCGTAGCCTCGACCTGCTGGGCTCTGGCGATCCTTCTGCCTCGGCCTTCCGAGTAACCGGAATTATAGGCATGCGTTACCATGCCCGGCTGATTTTTTTTTATTATTATTGTAGAGATGAGGTCTTGCCAAATTGGCCAGGCGGGTCTCGAACCCGCGGGCCCAGGCAATCCACTCACCTCAGCCTCCCAAAGCGCGGGATTACAGGCTGAGCCACTGAGCCTGGCTCAAAGGTCAAGTATGCCCCTTGGCCTTGGGCCTCTGTCGGCAGAAAGCATTTCCGAAGCAGAGACATCTGGAGGGCAGATGTGAATGAAGTTGGCTGGGATGGGTGAAGGCCTGGAAGGCTTGGGATTCCAGGCTCTGTGACTCACGCCTCCAACACAGCAACCCCTCTGCAGCTGGGTCGCCCAAGGCCTGGGATGGATGGGGTTGGTGGTCTAGGCCCAGGTGGTCAGTGGTCCCTCACCTTGGGCACAGCTATATTTCAGCAGGAAAGGTCTGAAAGGATCCTGGCAGGACTGACCACTCAGAAAACTGCTTTCTGGATGTTCCAAGCTTCCCTCTGGGTGGAGCTTAAAGCATCATATTAAGCAGGTAATTCTGGGAATGGAGAAAAGCAGAATGTGGCGTCTCTGTTTGAGCTCAGCAGGGACTTGTAGGCTGTTGGTGCTCTCTCCTGGATTGGAGAGGATAGAGCTGGGCAGACAGGAAGGAGTGGGGCAGTCCCTGTCTATAGTGTTTGTCCATAGGGAACCTGCGAGTCACCAGGAAGGGAGGCAAGCTCTGAAGTCCAGATCCTAGCTGTTGGACATACCACAGAAACTGTCTGAGTATCATTTTCTTCTGCTGAAAAGTGTGAATGGTAACAGGACAGAGGGTGAACCTGTGAGGTAATGCATAGCAAACAGCTTTTGCCAGAATGAATGGTATGAGTATTAAGGATGGCCTAGAAGCCGGGCTCGGTGGCTCAGCCTGTAATCCCGCGCC
This sequence comes from Carlito syrichta, assembly GCF_000164805.1. Classification (NCBI taxonomy): domain Eukaryota; kingdom Metazoa; phylum Chordata; class Mammalia; order Primates; family Tarsiidae; genus Carlito; species Carlito syrichta. Next base: position 1,251,336 of record NW_007253390.1, read on the forward strand.
TTTGGGAGGCTGAGGTGAGTGGATTGCCTGAGCCCGCGGGTTCGAGACCCACCTGGGCAGCGAGACCTCATCTCTACAATAAATCAAAAAAAAAAATCAGCCGGGCATGGTAGCGCATGCCTGTAATTCCGGCTACTCGGAAGGCTGAGGCAGAAGGATCGCCGGACCCCAGCAGGTCGAGGCTGCGGTGGCCGGGAGCAGCCACTGCACTCTAGTCTGGGTGACCGAGTGAGACTCTAACTCAAAAAAAAAAAAGATGGCCTGGGTCCCGTGATTGAGATCTCCTAGTCTTGTTGCTGGTCATAAGGGAGAACATGTGGAGGAAGTTACAGACTAAGTAAGAGGTGACAGGATAGTCAGAGGGTGCAGACATGCTTAGCAAGCTGGTAGTGAGGCTCAGGGCTGGCTTCCCCCGAAGACATGCCTCCTGTGTATCAGGAAACATCTCTTCTTGGGAGGCAGCCCCTCAAAGAGACTCTGGACACCAGAACCCAGCCTGGATGGCGGGGAGGGGGGGTTTCATTAACTCATCCCACAAGTTGTCATTGAACTAACATGATTTTTTCTGGTGTAGCCCAACTTTGGAGAAGATACTAGAACTGGGCCTGAAGAAAAGCATATGAGACCACTATGCCCAAGATGCTGCTTGTTGGGGCACCCCAAATGTCTGCTTCTAGTGCCACAGATGTGCAAGGTGAAACCCCAGGCCCTACCACATCCGAAGTATGGAGGAACTCAGAATCTAGAATGAGATGCCAAGAGCTTGCTCTCTGGGTCTGACTTGGGCTCCTGGGGGTTCTGTGACCGATACCCCAGCCTTTCCGAGACTTAGATTCATCGTCAGCAAAATGGGGGCACTGATTCTTATTTCAATGGGCTGTTGTGAGGATAGAATGAGGTGACAGTTGAAAGAACTTCAGAAGAGCTTCTGCTTGTGGCTGTGACAAGCAGAAGCTTTGTAGGCAGGCAGATCAGGTTGGAAACTGATTCTCTTTACACTGTCAGTTCCTCAACTCTAGCGCGGGGTATGGCTCATCGTGGGTAGTCAGTTCACATGTGTGAAGGAACAATTCAGTCTGAGCTCCTCCACATTCTTTTTATTTTTTTTTGAGTCGGAATCTTGCTGTTGCCCAGGCTGGAGTGCAGTGGCACGCTCATGGCCACTGCAGCCTTGACGTGTTGGGCTTAGGTGATCCTTCCACCTCAGCCTTCCAAGTAGCTGTAACCATAGATACACGCCACCATGCCTGGCTAATTTTTTGATTTATTGTAGAGATGAGGTCTCACCAAGTTGCCCAGGCTCGTCTAGAACTTCTGTGCTCAGGCCTCTGCCTCCCAATGTGCTGGGATTATAGGCATGAGCCACCGCACTTGGCAGCTCCTCCACTTTCTAGCAGTGTGGCTTTAAATCTTTCTCATCCTCAATGACTTTGCCTAGTAAAAGGGAATGGATTAGTTTTCTAGGCTGCTATAACAAATTACCACAAACATAGTGGCTTAAAACAACACAAATTTAGCCGGGTTCGGTGGCTCAGCCTGGGAGGCTGAAGTGAGTGAATTGCCTGAGCCTGCGGGTTTGAGACCCGCCTGGGCAACTTGGCGAGACCTC
>NW_007253390.1:1252964-1274894 GCF_000164805.1 Carlito syrichta
ATCATGGAACCAACCATGCTGTCCATCAAAAGAGGACTGGATTAAAAAAATGTGGTCCATATACACAATGGAATATTATGCAGTCATAAAAAAGAATAAAATCATGAATTTTGCAGCAACCTGAATGAAATTGGAGTTTATAATACGGAGTGATCTCTCACAAAAACAAAGATCTGAGTATCACATGTTCTCACTCATAAGTGGACCTTGAACAACTATTGCAATACCATAAGTAAAGGATTGACAGTGGCAGGAATCTATGAGGGGGCAGGGAGGGGAAAGGAGGTGAGATAAATGGTAGTCAGTATCTGTCTGGGGATGGGGGGGCACACCTCATCAACAAGGGTACCTGCACAATGCATATTTGTATACCTAACCCTTAACTGTATCCCACAATTTTAAAATAAAAAAGGAAGCCGGGCTCGGTGGCTCAGCCTGTAATCCCAGCACTTTGGGAGGCTGAGGTGAGTGGATTGCCTGAGCCTGCGGGTTCCGAGACCTGCCTGGGCAACTTGGCGAGACCTCATCTCTACAATAAATAAAAAAAAATTAGCCAGGCATGGTAGCGCGTACCTGTAGTTCTAGCTACTTGGAAGGCTGAGGCAGAAGGATCGCCGGAGCCCAGCAGGTCAAGACTGCAGTGGTGGGGAGTGTGCCACTGCACTCCAGTCTGGGCGACAGAGTGAGACTCCAACTCAAAAAAAACAAACAAAAAGAAACACAAATTTATCATCTTACATGTCTATAGATCACAAGTCTGACAGGGTGTCACTGGGTTAAAATCAAGATCACAAGTCTGACAGGGCTGAGTTCCTTTCTGGAGACTACAGGGGAGAATCTGTCTCGCTGCCTTTTCCAGTTTCTAAAGGCCACCCTCAATTTTTGGTTTGTAACCCCTTCTTCCATGTTTAAAGTGAGTAACAGCTGATCAAGTCCTTCTTGTGCTGCATCTCTCTGGTTCTCTGCAGCTGGGAAAAGTTCTCTGTGTTTAAGGACTCCTGTAGCTAGATTGGGCCCACCTGGATAATCCAAGCTACTCTCCCCATCTCAAGGTCCTTAATCTTAACCACATCTGCAAAGACCCTTTTGCCATTTATAGTAAACATCACAGCTTCTTTTAGGGTATGGGCATCTTTGGATGCCATTATTCTGCCTACCACAGGGGATATTAATGGTCCCTACCTTAGTGAGTTGTTAACAGGAATAAATATATGTCAAAAAAAAAGGCAATATATGTAAAGTGACTGGCGTATACTAAATGCTCAATAAATATTTGGTTACTGCTATTATCATCATTATTACCTAAAACATCTGGTGCTTTGTAAATACTAGTTATCAATGCCACTTTTCTAAATAAGCAGGTACAAGTCAGCCGGGCTCAGTGGCTCAGCCTGTAATCCTGCTCTTTGGGAGGCTGAGGTGAGTGGATTGCCTGAGCCCGTGGGTTCGAGACCCGCCTGGGCAACTTGGCGAGACCTCATCTCTACGGTAAATCAAAAAATAGCCGGGTGTGGTAGCGCGTGCCTGTAGTTCCAGCTACTTGGAAGGCTGAGGCGGAAGGATCGCCGGAGCCCAGCAGGTCGAGGCTGCGGTGGCCGGAGCGGCCACTGCACTCCAGTCTGGGCGACAGAGTGAGACTCCAACTTAAAAAAAAAAAAAAAGAAGGTACAAGTCCTGTGGGGCTCGCTGTCACTCTTCCTGTGCCTCGGTTTCCTCCACCATCAGAGGAGGAACTGACCCTGCTCTTGGCAGCTCATACCACAGGCCTAGGAGGCACACAAAGTTTCCCTTGTGCTGTGTGAAGGCGACTGCCAGCAGCGGGCACAGGGCCCAGCCCACGGCTATCCCAGGGATGCAGTATTCACTGAGATCACAAGGGAACAGAAGGGCCCCTTCTTTGGAGGGCAGAGAGGTTCCAAGTGGATCCCTGCAGGAACTGAACCCCCTCTGTGGAAAAGAATTGCCTCCCTTGTGAGGGAGGATCGCTATTTGCAGAGCGTTTTACAATCATTTTTATTAGCAGAACCCTGAGACCTGAGATAATAGAAAGGCTGTCACCCACCCCCTCTCTCTCTGGGGGAAACTGAGGCCCGCACAATTAAAGGCAGGACCCTAGGCCACATGATGAGGTGGATTTGACCTCCAGAGGCCTTGTGGCTTCAGACCAGCATTTTATCCTGGAGGCGCCAGACATGCTCCCCACCCCCACAACCCCCAGTCACTGAACTGAACCAAAAATTAACACCCAAATGCCCCTCAGCACCTCCCTCCCTCAGACTTTTATTTAAAAGGCCAATTTGAAATGCAGCCACCCTCTTGCATGTCAGGGCTTTGGCTGATCCTTTCTTTCAGATCCTGGCTCCCTCCCCAGCGGCACTGACCCCTCCCCATCACATCCAGACTCCTTCCTGTGGGCTCCAGGGGCCTCCCCCACACTCTTCCCCACCTCCCAGCACCCTCCTAGCACACAGAGTTTTGATGGTGACGTTTGCTTGCTCTCTTCTTTCAGCAAGCGGCAGGCCACTTCTGCTGGGCGTTTCTCTTGCTGACTGTTCTCTGAGAACCCCTCCTCAAGTCCCACGAAAAGCCCAGCAGTTCCATCCACGTCCCACTTTGCTTCAGAAGCCTGCTTGAGGCCCGCTGCCTCCAGGAAGGCTTCCTTCTGAGTCCACAACTGCCACCCAGCCAGCCACTCCCATTCCTCCCACTCTTGGCTCCACCAGTGCCCAAGGATATTGCTCAGGACTCCCATCCCCTTCCCCTAGTACTTAAGCTATGTTCCTTAGGGGCTGTGTGTCTCCAACGAGGTGGAAACTTCCTCAGGAGCGCCTTGGAACATTCCTCACCCCACCCCCAGCTCTGGACAGCCTGCCGGTGGGTCCCAGAATTCTAACAGCACTTTCTTCCCCTGCCAACCCACAATGCACACAGAACCCCTCTCCCCTTGGGAAGACACTGTTGAGTCAGAGGGCACAGGTCTCCCATTCATGGTTCCTTTCCCCCGTAAATTTTAACTAGGGTTGGGGTTTTTTTCCTGATTAACAAAACTCATCATAGAAGAACCATAATCCCCCACTCCAGAAGCAAATGCTGTTAACATTTCCTTTTTTATTTTTTAATTAAAAAAATTTTTTTTTTTGAGTTGGAGTCTCACTCTGTCATCCAGACTGGAGTGCAGTGGCCACTCCCGGCCACCGCATCCTCCACCTGCTGGGATCCGGTGATCCTTCTGCCTCAGCCTTCCGAGTAGCCAGAATTACAGGCATGCGCTACCACGCCCAGCTGATTTTTTGATTTATTGTAAAGATGAGGTCTCGCTGCCCAGGCAGGTCTCGAACCCACGGACTCAGGCAATCCACTCACCTCAGCCTCCCAAAGGCACGCGATTACAGGCTGAGCCACCGAGCCCGGCTACATTTCCTTTTTTAAAAGGCAGATATGTCTCTACATAATTTGGATCATACTCTGCATACAATTTTGTATTTTTGGTTTTTTGCTTAATATATCTCAGATATCTTTCCATGCCAATCAAAGCTCTGTGCACATCATTTTAAACATTTTCATATGTATACACCATAATTTGCTCAACTCTCTGTGATCCCCTCCTCACTGATAGTTCCCAACCACAGGGTGCTGACTTCATCAGTCAAGTTTTGGAATAGTTCGGCCCCTCCCACCTCCCATCCCCAGCCAGAGGAAGACAAAAGAGATGACCAGCTGCTCTTCACAGGACACTGATTAGGATCTTGAACTGGGTGGTGGTTGGAAATCAGTATCACACCCTCCCCACACCCTGCCTCTTCCTGCCAGACAAGATGGGAAAGCCATCAGCTGCAGGGGGGAGCTGACAAACATCCCCACCCTGTTCATGGGGAACTGGCTTCTGTTGGTTCAGGGGGCTGCCTCTGTTGTTTTTTCTGATGGGGCTGGCCACAGCCTCAAGGGCACAGGCTGGACCAGAGGGATCTTGTCCTGCAGGGGCAATGGGGTCTGAATCTGCACAGGAGGAGATAAGTCACCAGGTGAAAGGCTTGAGAGGTGCAACCAGGTGGAGTATCTCAATACTCAGCTGAAAGATTGAGGATGAGGGAACCAGAGTCCACTGCCCTCTTTGTTCTACTGATAATGTTGTTCAGAGCAGCATCTCAGGGGTCTACTTGGTCTAACGGAACAAGTAATAGGATCTACAGACGGTGTGCAGACAATGCTGGTCTGCCCACGGCTATCAGAGGCATGGGGAGATGGATCTCACAGTTCTCTGGGATCTCCGTTCAAATCCAGCATGGCCAGCGTCTGTCTACTGCTGCTTTTGTGGAGGAAGGTGACAATGGACTCATTATCAGCAGAGTGGTATCCCAGTCGTGTCTGTACCCTAAGCCTTGCATGCACTGACCCCTCATCTAGAATGTCCTTTCTCTATGTGGTACAGAACAAGGGTAACTGACCTGAACTGGGGGGTAGAGTCTCGTGAGTGCTTTAATCAGCTGTGTGGACCAGTTGTGTGCCACTACCTCCCCTTTGTGACCTTGCCACGCAAAGAGAGTACACAACCATCTCTGAATGCCTGGAAGCCACACCGTCATAGGCTGGGTACCAAAGGAGTAACTGGAGTGTGGACATCTTGGGCTGATAGAGAAAGGAGACTGTAGGGGCTGGGGTGAAAAGGAAGTGGGGGACAGCTGGGGAGTGCCTCCTGTTTCTCCCCCAGCTTGGTGATGAACTGGCACCAGCCCAGAGCAAACCTCTTGCCCCGTTGTAGTGTTGGGGCAGTTCTTTTTGTCTCTAGTTGGCAGTTCCCGTGAGTAGGTCTGGGCTGCCAAGATCTTGGAACCCTGGCTTGTCTGTTTCCTCTAACACCCAAAGCCCACTTGTTAACAGAGCATCGGCACTCCACCCCCACTGCTGCTGCCGCTGCTTCCCAAGGCTGCATCCTAAATTCTTGTTGGGTGCCATATCTCTTACTTCTGAGTTTCGGACGGTGGCATGTCTGGGCCACAGTTGGGCCCAGTGCAGTTCCTGGAAGGGGCTCCATGGTTGCATATATACACATGACCACAAACACACTGGCTACATAGTGGGCTCAGGTAGACATGGGTTTGATACTGACCATGGCAATTAGGCCTGTTGTTTTACCTCCTTGGGTCTCAAATTTCCTCATCTGTAAAATGGGAGTGTTACTCATTCATACCTCATGAAGTTGTTATAAGGATTCAAGCAATCCTTGAATTCAAGCAACAGTGCCTCTACCACAGCGTGGGCTCAGGAAAGGGGCTCACCTGCAGAGGTCTCCAGGTCCCCAAGCTGCTCATTGATCCCTCTTTTCCCCAGGGTATCTGTTTAGTCTAAAAGTCCAAATGTGCCTCACGCATGCACAGAAGTTTGGTGGGGAGGACCCTCTAGGTCAGGGGGCTTGAATAGCAGGCTCTGGGGAGGAAGATCAGACTGGAAAGGTCAAGATTTGTGGGCCAGGAGCTGAGACAGTGTGCAGTCTGAACCTCTTCAGCTCCCTGCTCCTCCCAGCTGCTTTCTGTTAGCAGGACACCCAGTGAGAAGCATGCTTCCTCTCTGCTTTGGGCAAATCCAGGCTGCTCACTCAGTCCCTAAGGACACCTGTTCAGAACCACCAGCAGCACTGAGGATAGTACAGAGTCGGCCAAAGGCATGCCCAGGTGTGGACAGCCAATCTTGGCCAGAGATGCTCAGGCCCATCGAGGCCTAGGATGATAGGGGGCAGGCTCCTGGGGCAGCTTCCTTCCAGTGCAAGTCAGCCTGGCCACCTCCTGGTACATCAGGGCAACTGGCAGCTGCAGTGGCTCATGACTATGACATGAACTCCCCCGATGCCAAGGCTGGCCCTGAGTTGGCTTTGATTTATGAAGGATTTTGATGTCCGAAATTAATATCATCTTCACTTCTTGAAGCAAATGACTCCAGGGACCTCAAAGCACACTAGTTTACACAGCACTAGGGACATATAAACAGTGTCACATACTGAGGCTGATCACTCCAACCTCTCTGCACTTTAGAAATTTTTTTTTTTTTGAGTTGGAGTCTCACTCTGTCGCCCAGACTGGAGTGCAGTGGCCGCTCCCGGTCACTGCAGCCTCGACCTGCTGGGCTCCAGCAATCCTTCCGCCTCAGCCTTCCAAGTAGCCGAAACTACAGGCATGCACTACCACGCCCGGCTAATTTTTTTTTTTGTTTATTGTAGAGATGAGGTCGCGCCAAGTTGCCCAGGCGGGTCTCGAACCCGCGAGCTCAGGCAATCCACTCACCTCAGTCTCTCAAAACGCGGGATTACAGGCTGAGCCACCGAGCCCGGCTACTTTAGAGATTCTTGAAGACATTCTTCTGCAGTCCTTTACAGTTGACATCATATAAGACATTCTAGATTGTCAAGGGTATGTTTGCCTTTGTAAAATTATCTTGCCTTAGCCCGCAGGTTTGAGACCCGCCTGGGCAACTTGGCGAGACCTCATTTCTATAACAAAATAAAAAATTAGCCGGGCGTGGTAGCGTGCACCTGTAGTTCCAGCTACTTGGAAGGCTGAGGCAGAAGGATCGCCAGAACCCAGCAGGTCGAGGCTGCAGTGGCCGGGTGCAGCCACTGCACTCCAGTCTGGGAGACAGAGTGAGACTCCAACTCAAAAAAAAAAAAATTATCTAGGAAAGGTACAGTAGTGCTGGGAGTTGCCCATTTCCCTGCTCCACCTTGCCAGGGCAGCACACAGAGTGGCCCTGCCATCAAGGGACTGCTGGGCGCCAGACTCGGTGGCTCAGCCTGTAATCCCGTACTTTGGGAGGCTGAGATGAGTGGATTACCTGAGCCTGCGGGTTCGAGACCTGCCTGGACAACTTGGTGAGACCTCATCTCTACAATAAATCAAAAATCAGCCGGGCGTGGTAGCGTGCGCCTGTAGTTCTGGCTACTTGGAAGGCTGAGGCGGAAGGATTGCCGGAGCCCAGCAGGTCGAGGCTGCGGTGGCCGGGAGCAGCCACTGCACTCCAGTCTGGGCAACAGAATGAGACTCCAACTCAAAAAAAAAAAAAAAGGGACTGCAGGGCCTCTCGGAATGAAAACAGTAATCACCTCATGTTAGGAAGCCCCTTGCAGCCTCTGCTACAGTTTTCTCCTTTCACTCATCTGGACACCTTCTAAGGCCCTGGCAGAGAGGGGAGAGCAGAGGCTCTGGAGGCAGACACCCAGGTCTTGGATGTCTGACCAGTGGTGTGATTGTGGACAAGTCAGATTACTTCCTAGTTGCTCTTTTACCTGTGAAATAAAGAGAAAGGTACCACCTGCCCTATCTAGCTCATGGAGTTATTGTGAGAATAGAAAGAGATAATGGCTGGGCATGGTAGCTCATGCCTGTAATCCCATCACTTTGAGAGGCCAGGACACAGGAGGATTGCTTGAACCCAGGGGTTCAAGGCTGTGGTGGGCTGTGATAGTGCCACTGCACTTCAGCCTGGGTGACAGAGTGAGACTCCAAGTGAGAGAGAGAGAGAGAGAGAGAGAGAGAGAGAGAGATATGACGTATGCGAAAATGTTTTAGCTGCAAAATGCCATATTCATTTTATTTATTATGATTAAGAGGAAGCACCACAGTCATTCTGGGTAAGAGTTCCTCTGGCCTCTTGTGTGCCCTGATTAAGCTGACCTGAAAAACACCAAACAAAATAATTGGAGCAGGTGGAAAAAAGCGAACTCTCTTCCTACCTAGTTGGAGCCCATGGCCCACTTGTCGGCTGTGCCCAGGGCTGCTCCTCCTTCCCTTCCAGGGTGGACTCAGCAGACCCAAAGATCAAGCGACTGCCAGGGTTAGGCCCCTTCTTCTGGCTATCAGGAGAATGCTCTGCAAGACAACCTGAGTTCTGGCTCTCTCTAGTTCCAGGGGCATCTGGTCAACAAGCCTCTGTCTTTGCCTGTCAGTCCCAGTCAATTGGAAGTGCCGGTCTACAGGTGGGAAGGGGCCGCCAACCAGTCAACTAGGTGTGACCTCGAAGTATTTGTCCTTACAGGAGAGCAGGGGATAAGTCTTCAGGGCTCAGTGGGAGTGAAACCACCCAAGAGGCCACCGGGACATTTGCCTCGTGTCCCAGGGGTGTGATACAAAGCTTTTTCTTCCTGTTTACAGCCTGGCCTGTGCTGCAGGGTCTCCCCGGCTGACTGAGAGCTGTGACCAGGGCTGGGACCAGGATGCTGGGAAAGCTCAGTAGGCAGCTGCTGTACACTTCTCCCCACTTCCTCCTCAGAAGAAGTACCAGGCACATAGAGTCTCCCTCAATCAGAGCTGTCCTCTGAATGGAGGCCTGTTCCCGGAAGCCCAGGTACAGGAAGAAGGTTGCTTCTGTCCGCTCTCTATTCCTGGAACCTCAGGCCTGACAACATGGCCTATTTTCTACCATTAGCCCTGCAGCTGCCTCTGCTCTGCTGCTGACCCTGGTTTCTCGTTGCTAAGGCAACAAAGCCCTCTCATTTCCTGAGCTTCACAGAATCCCAGCACCCATTTCCTCTGTGTCTGCATCCACCCCTGCCAGGGTCGAGGTGCCCTGTGATTTCGTTCATACCTGTCAAGGGCTATATCAGCTCCACCAGGTCCGGCAGCCATTGATTTTGAGAACACACTGCGAACTGTGTGGACCCACAGGCCCTAGTACCTGGGTCTCCAGGCTAGCCAGTGGGAGGCGATCTTAGAGTGATGAAGGGGGCGTCAGACCGACCTCCCTGAGCCTCATTCCCATCAGTAACGTGGAGGTAGTGTTGAGAGTTGCTGTGAGAATTAAATGAGATAACAGATGTGATCAGGTATGGGGGGGTTCCTAGCACAGTGCCTGACCCATAATTCTTGCCCAATAAATCGATGACAACTTCCTTTCCTACGTAGTCATGGCTTCATACGCCTGCAGGCCAAGTAGAAGATATGTATTGAGCACCTTCCATGTTTGTTCCAGGTACTACCAGGATCCAGGCAGTGGGGAATGTAAGTCCCTGCTGTCAGGAAGTGTCACACAGCTGGGGAACCAGGGTCCCTGCCATGATGAGATCACAGACAAAGGGGACCATAGAGTGAGTACTCTGGGCCTGTCTCTGGGTCTCTGACTATGGGAGTCCAGCAGTATGACTGCAGGGGCCCCTCAATTATCCACAATCAAGAACTGAGAGCCTGGCTAGGCGTTCTGTTTTGCCTACAATTGCTTATTATGACTTTTTTTTCTTTTGCAGCAAATTTCCCTTCCTAATTTGGTTTTGTTTATCCCATTATTAAAGTGGGATTACATAGGAATTTATCCGAAGTAAATGATCATCAATGTGTACAAAGATCTAGCTGCAAGAATGTCCTCTGCAAAATTGTTTATCACAGTGGAAGAGTGCAAACAATGTGAGCGGGGAACAATACCGCATGTGTTCATGGTATCCTGGTATGGCCATCGAGTGGAAAGGGGAAGATCTAATGTGCCCAATGCACCCCATTCATTCACTCAATCATTCATTCACCCAATCATTCATTCAGCTAACATTCACTGAGCACTTTCTGGGCAAAAGGTCCTATACAAGAGAGCATCTTATTCACGTACTTCAGGAATGAGAGTGTGATCAGAGATTAAGGGAGAAAAGTATGAGATTCGTGATGGGATAAGTGAGATAACTGGGGAGCAGGGATATCTGGATTTCTCCAGGTTAAGGCATGCAAGTGTGGTGGGCTTCTGCAGGGGCCACAACATCTCCATGAGTCCTGAGCTGGTTTCAATAACTCTCTGAGAGCAGGCCTGTATGGCAGGCCAAGTTCAAGATTTGGAGTCAGGAGGTCTAACTTCTCTTAGCCTGTGTTGCCATCAGTGAAATGGGGACAGTAATGACTGTTACTCACAGGTCATTACAAGGCTCAAACAAGGCGATTAAGTGGCCCTCTCTAAACTGTGCAGGGGTGGACTGCAGAGATTCATCCTCACTGCTCTCGTAGATGCTCTGGGACTTGGGGCAGTGTTCAGATGTGCTTTTCTTGGAAATCATTTCTCTTTCTGTCCCAGTAGCCATCTCCTCCCATGCTGTCCACCTTCGCTCCTTCGTACTCCATCCCACCCCGGATCATCATACCCTCTAGAAGCCTAAGCCAGGCACTGTTAGCCCAGCAGCCTAGGATCAACTCCATCCCAAGCCAGTGTCACCACTGGGAAGAGTCCATGGAAGAGCCCTCCCTCAAAAGTAAATAATCAAACTTTGTTTAAAGCCCTGACATTCCAACCTGGGCAATGTAGTGAGACTCTGTCTCAACAAATTGATCAAAAAATTAACCAGGCACTTTGGCATGTGCCTGTAGTCCCAGCTACTTGGGAGGCTGAGGTGGAAGGATCACCTGAGCCCGGGAGGTCGAGGCTGTGGTGAGTGAGACCCCGACTCAAAAAACAAAACAAAACAAAAATGACTATTTGTGTTGATCAAACTCAGATTAAATTATACAATGGGCACAGGGCCTGTCCCTAAGGAATTCACCATCTAGGCTAGATACCCTGATTGATTCAAAGGACATACCGACAGCAGGACATCAAGCTGAGGCAGGCCACAGGAAGCTGATCCTGGAGTACTGATTCCCAGAATGTGGCTACTAACTCCAGCGAATTTTTCGTCTGTGTGTGTGTGTGTGTGTGTGTGTGTGTGTGTGTGTGTGTGTGTGCACGCGCACGCGCCATAAACAAACTTTTGAGGAGGGGCCACATGACCACAGGTGAACCCATATGAAGTTTCAGCCTCAATCCTCCTCTGGGCCCATTCTTCCTAGCACAGTTCCTGACACAGCTTTTATTCTCTCCCCTATATCTGTCACACACACACCCTTCCCTCCCAATGTCTTTAGTCGGGACCCTCTGTAATGATAGAGAGAAGCCCAAATTGTCTTCTGCTCCAGGTCGGCCTGCTGTTCCTCCTTCCCTTGATATGGTTTCTCTGGGCATAGCCACAAGAAACCCAGACCAGCTCAACAGTAGGGTTGCGAGCCGCTGGCCCCGGCAGCTTGTGTAGCTTTACATGGCCTCTACTGACTCTGAGAACCCACATTTCACAGAAGGTCGCTGATGGTGGCTGTATCAGAGCCGCTGCTCACCCTGCCCAGTGGGCGAGGGGACAGGTGCTCCAGACTTCCACTGCCCTGGGTCCACCTAGTTTCCCCGCATCCCAGTTCAGCCTGGCCCACAGCAGTCTCTGTTTAAGAAATTCAAAGAGAAGTTGAAATATTGGAGTGGCCGGGTGCGGTGGCTCACTGCCTATAATCCCAAAACTTTGGGAGGCCGAGGTGAGAGGATTGCCTGACCTCATGGGTTCGAGACCAGCCCAGGCAACTTGACGAGACCTCATCTCTACAATAAATCAAAAATTAGCTGAGCATGGTGGCGCATGCCTGTAGTTCCAGCTACTTGGAAGGTTGAGGAGGAAGGATTGCTTGAAACCAGCAGGCTGAGGATGCAGTGGCCATGAGTGTGCCACTGCACTCCAGCCTGGGCAACAGAGTGAGATTCCAAACTAATAAGAAAAGAAATAGTGGAGTTGTTCAGAGAATGGAGCCTGGGGCCAGATTTGTTGGGCTCAAAATCTCATCTTCACTTACTAGCTCTGTTACTTTGGACAAGTTATCTAACGTCTCTAACCCTTCATTTCTTCATCTGTAAAATTAGAAAAATAGTAGTATTTCTCTCCTAGATAGAATATTCTTGTGATAATTAAAAGAACGAATATATATATATTATATAATATATATATATATTTTTTTTTTTTTTTTTTTTCTTTTTTTAGTCTCACTCTGTTGACCAGACTGGAGTGCAGTGGCGGCTCCCGGCCACCACAGCCTCGACCTGCTGGGCTCCGGTGATCCTTCTGCCTCAGCCTTCCAAGTAGCTGGAACTACAGGCACGCGCTACCACGCCCGGGTAGTTTTTGATTTATTGTAGAGATGAGGTCTCGCCAAGTTGTCCAGGCGGGTCTCAAACCCGCGGGCTCAGGCAATCCACTCACCTCAGCCTCCCAAAGCACGGGATTACAGGCTGAGCCACCAAGGCCAGCTAAGAACGAATATATAAAAAATTGTATAGATGGTGCCAGTTACATTATTATTATCTATTCTTAATTGATTTATTAATAATATTCTTTATTGTTAATTGGTTTGGAGCCATGGCCCTCTTTGGGATTCTGATAAAAGCTATGGGCATTGTGTCAAAAAAATGCGCATTACATTCAGGTCAGAGGGTGCCTGGACCCCAAGTTAAGAATCTCTAGTCTGAACCAACAGTGGAGTTTCACTTATAAGCATTTATTGAGCACTTTTTAGTATGAAGTACTGGGCTGGGTACAGTGGAGGAAATGAGGTCGTTTCACCTCAGGGAATCACCATCTGGGAAAGGAGATAAGGCATGCACAACATTCTATAACATAAAGTAGGAAGTATTAAACCCCCAGAGAGCATCAGGTAAAATGCTGGGGCATTCCAAGGAGAGAGACATTCTTTCTCTGGAGAGATCCAAAATGACTCCATGAAGGAGGTGGCATGAGAACTGGACTTTGCAGGATGATGAGTTTGGGTCAAGTGGTTGTTAGCAGGGAGTAGCTACCAAGCAGAAGGTGCAGCATGAGCTCTCTTGGGGTGGGCACCCAGAGCTTGTAGTGGTCAGTCCCACCCTGCACCTCAGAGTTCCTGTGGGCAAACAAAGGATTGCAATCCTGCTTTAGTCCATAGACAGTAGCTTGTCAGATAACTTAGTAACTTACTGAGCCAATGGGAAGTCTGCAGAACCAGGCTTGGGAAACCTTCAGGTTCTCAGGGAAGCTGGTAACCTGAACTGCAGTCCAAGTCATGGCACAAAAAGCCTGTTTGGGCCAACTTTGCTGCCGCTGAGAAACTAGATGAAGCCACCATTACGCCTGCCACCACCACTGTCACCAGTGGTGGTAGACCTGACCCTCCCTGTCTCTGTTTATCATCTGCACAGACAGACTCAGTGTCTCAGGCGGAAGGAAGCAGGGATGCAGGACTTGTTGCCAGCCCTTGCGTGGCTCTGCTTCTGCTCTCACAGGGGCAGCCACTGCACTTGGTTGAGAGGGCAGGGTGGATGTGCGGAAGACAGACAGCGCTGGAGGCCACACACTCTCTGGCATGGGGAGAGGAAAGCTGCTAAGTGCCCAGGTCTTTGTCCAGTCCCTATCTGGAAAAGCTGCAGACTTCTTAGCCGCTCGCGCCAAGGAACCATCTTCAGCCTCAGTGGTGCTTTCTCTTTTGAAGTCCTGATGCAGCATGAGATGTCTGACAGTAGTTGCACTTTTCTGTGTTCTGACATGTTTCTAAACCCTGGGACTCCCAGTGCTTCCCTTTGCATGGTGATGAGTTTTGGAAGCGGCTGTGGGGGAGAGAACCAGAGATGGGCACAGAGAGAGAGAGAGACAGATATGTTTTCTTCAAGGTTCCCACTGGACTTCTGAGCCCAAATTCAACCTGGACCTCACTATCTTTTCCCCTTGTGGCCCTTCTGTCTTCTTGATTCTGTCTCCTACTGACCTGTTAACTGCTGAGCTGCAGGATCTAGCTCTGTCTGTGCATTAGGGAATTTATAGCATGTTCAGTTCAACTCGACCAGTATCTATTTATTTATTTATTTTTGAGTTGGAGTCTCACTCCGTCACCCAGAATGGAGTGCAGTGGCCACTCCCGGCCACCACAGCCTCGACCTGCTGGGCTCCAACGATCCTTCCGCCTCAGCCTTCCAAGTAGCCAGAACTACAGGCGCACGCTACCACGTCTGGCTAATTTTTTATTTATTGTAGAGATGAGGTCTCGCCAAGTTGCCCAGGGGGGTCTTGAACCCACGGGCTCAGGCAATCCACCCACCTCGGCCTCCCAAAGCGCTGGGATTACAGGCTGAGCCACCAAGCCTGGCCGCCAGTATTTATTGACATTTACCTTTAGAAACACCAAAATCCACTGGAGTTGGCAGATCTTGTATTGAATTCTGTTGAGAGGAGGGTGTCCAATGTGACAATGAAGGTATCTGCCTTAAGCTACCCCCAGTCTGATGGAAGAAATGTTTGGAAGGAGAATCCAAACCCATAACATGGACAAATAAATACCTAATGTCAAAAGTGAACATGAATGCTCGAGGCATAAAGTGACAACATATTACAGTCTGAGGTCTGTTATAGACTATTTCTCTGATAAAGTGTTTTTGGAGTTGGTTGTGAAGGAAGGAGGGGAAGGGGAAAATTGTGAAGAGAGAGAGACTCTAGATTAGAGCTTCTATTCATATTAGCATCTTGGTCCTTGATCACCATGCGTGGAGTATTTCTTTTTTTTTTGAGTTGGACTCTCACTCTGCCCAGACTGGAGTACAGTGGCACGCTCCCAGCTACCGCAGCCTCGACCTGCTGGGCTCTGGCGATCCTTCCGCCTCAGCCTTCCAAGTAACTGTAGCTACAGGCGTGCACTACCACACCTGGCTAATTTTTTGATTTTATTGTAGAGATGAGGTCTTGCCAAGTTGCCCAGGTGGGTCTCAAACCCGCGGGCTCAGACAATCTACTCACCTCAGCCTCCCAAAGAGCGGGATTACAGGCTGAGCCACTGAGCCCGGCTGAGTATTTCTTTTTCTTTTTATTTTTTTGAGTTGGTGTCTCACTCTGTCGCCCAGGCTGGAGGGCAGTGGGACGCTCACAGTCATAGTAACCTTGACCTGCTGGGCTCAGGAGATCCTTCCGCCTCAGCCTTTCAAGTAGCCAGGACTACAGGCATGCGTCACCATGCCCGGCTAATTTTTTATTTATTGTAGAGATGAGGTCTCACCAAGTTGCCCAGGCTGGTCTCAAAACTGCGAGCTCAGACAATTCTCTCACCTCAGCTTCCCAAAGTGCTGGGATTATAGGTCTGAGCCACTGTGCCCAGCCTGTGTGGAATATCTCTTCTTTCACTTCATGTGTTTTTCCTTATTCATTTACTCATTCTTGCAGGCTCTCTACAATTGTTATTTTTTATTAAACTTTTTTATTCTGAAATCATTGTAGATTCACATGCAGTTGTAAGAAATAACACAAAAGGATCCTGTGTGCCCTTTACCCAGTTTCCTCCAATGGTAACATCTTGCAAAACTCTAGCACAAAATCACAAACCAGGATATTGACGTGGATACAGTCCCATCACCATAAGGGTCCCTCATGTTGCCCTTTTACAGTCATACCCACTTCTTCCCTGTTTTCACCCTTTCTTTGACTCCTAGCAATACTAATTTGTTTTCCATTTCTTTTCTTTTTCTTTTTTAAATTTTTCATTTCTTTTTAGTTGGAGTCTCACTCTGTAGCTCAAGCTGAAAAGCAGTGGCACAATTACAGCTCACCACAGCCTCGATCTCCTGGGCTCAGGCAATCCTCCCACATTAACCTCCCAAGTAGCTGGGACTACAGGCACACACCACCATGTACAGCTGCATATATTTTTTTTTGTATAGATGAGGTCTTGCTATGTTTCCTAGGTTGGTCTTGAACTCCTGGGCTCAAGCAACCCCCCCACCTAGCTTCCCATAATGCTGGGATTAAAAGTGTAAGCCACTGTGCCTGGCTGGGAAGTTTTTGTCTTTTTTTTTTACTCAGCGTAATTCTGTGGAGATTCATCCAGGTTGTTGTGTGTATCAATAGTTTGATCTTTTCTATTGCTGAGTAATGTTTTATGTACCTCAATGCCATACCGGACACATCTGTCTCTCTGGTTCTCTCCCCAGCTGCTACACATACTCATCACCATGAAAAGGGAAGCACTGGGAGTCCCAGAGATTAGAAACATGTCAGAACAGAGAAAAGTGAAATTGTTTAATCATTTACTATTGAAAGACACTATTGAAAACAAAAGTGAGGCTGGACTTGGTGGCTCAGCCTGGAATCCCAGCACTTTGGGAGGCCAAGGTAAGAGAATTGCCTGTGCCCGGAGGTTCAAGACCAGCCTGGGCAACTTGGTGAGACTTCATCTCTACAATAAATCACAAAAACAAAAAGGTGTGGTGGCGTGCGTGTGTAGTTCTAACTACTTGGAAGGCTGAGACGGAAGGATCGCCTAAGCCCAGCAGGTCAAGGCTGCAGTGGCTGTTAGTGTGCCACTGCACTCCAACCTGAGTGACAAGGGTGAGACTCCAACTCAAAAAAAAGGGGGGGCGGGGGAGTTGTTTCCAGTTTGGGGCTATTAAGAATAAAGCTAATAAGCTGGGCTTGATGGTCCCAGCTGCTCAGGAGCCTGAGGTGGGAAGATTGCTTGAGACCAGGAGTTTGAGGCTGCAGTGAGCTATGATTGCACCAATGCTCTACAGACTGAGTGACAGAGCAAGATTCCACTTAGAAGAAGGAAAGAAAGAAAGGGGGGGAGAGAGGGGGGGGGAAGGAAGGAAGGAGGGAAGGAAGGAATGAAGGGAGGAAGGAAGGAAGGAAGGAAGAGAAGGGTAGAGAAAGAAAAAGAAAGGAAGAAAGGGAGAGAGAAAAAGAAAGAGGGAAGGAGGGGGGAGGGACGGAGGGGAAGGAAGGAAAGAAGGAAGGGGAGAGAAAGAAAGGAAGAAAGAGAGAGAGAGGGAGGGAAGGAGAAAGGGAGGGAGGGAGCTGATAGTTGGATGCAGTAGCACATGCCTGTGATCCCGGCTGCTTGGGAGACTAAGGCAGGAGGCAGGAAGATCATTTGAGCCCAGGAGTTTGAGATTAACCTGGGCAACATAGAGGGACGCCATCTAAATAAAATAAAATAAAATAAAGTTGATGTCTTAATTCAAATAGAGGCTTTTGTGTGAATGTAAGTCTTCACTTCTCTGGGGCATAGAGTTGTTGGGTCATGTGGTAGTTGCACATTAAGTTTTATAAGGAACTGTCAAAGAATTTTTCAAGGTGAGTGTACTGTTTTACACTTCCACCAGCAATGTATGAGTGAACCTGTTTCTCTGCATCCTCACCAACTTTTGTTGTTGTCACTGTTTTCAAATTTTAGCCATTTCTGATATGTATGTAAAGATATCTTAATGTGGTTTTAATTTGCATTTCCTTAATGGCTAGTGATTTTTTATTTCTTTTTCATGTGCTTATTTAGGCATGTGTATTTTCTCTTTGGTGAAATTGTCTCCTCATGTCTTTTGCCTGTTTTCTGGTTGAATTGTTTGGTTTTTGACTGTAAAGTTTTAAGAATTATTTATGTATTCTATGTGCTAGTTCTTTGTTGGATATGCAGTTGGCAAATATTTTCTCCTACTCTGTATTTGTCTTTTCATTCTCTTGACAGAATCTTTTTGCAGAGCAAAAGGTTTTCTAATTTTAATGAAGTCTAATTTACCATTTTTTCATTTTATGGATTGTACTTTTGTTGTCAAATCTAAGAACTCTTTGTTTAGCCTTAGATCCCAAAGATTTTAAAAATATTTTTTCCAAAAAGTTTTATAGTTTCATGTTAACATTTAAGCCCATGATCCATTTGTGTTAACTTTTGTATAAGGTATAAAACCTAGGTTAGGTTCATTTTTTTGCTTATTAAATTGCTCCAGTGTCATTTATTTGAAAAGCTATCTTTCCTCCATTGAATTGCTTTTGTACCTTTGTCAAAATCAAGTGGGCATATTTGTGCGGATCTGCTTCTGGGTTCTTTATTCTGTTCCTCTCTATTTGGAGAACTTCCTTTAATCATTCTTTTAGGGTAGATCTGTTGGCAACAAATTATCTTAATTTTCCTTCATCTGAGAATGTTCTTGATTTTTTTCTTTATTCCTGAATGATATTTTCGCTGGGTATATGATTCTGAATTGACAAGTTGTTTGTTTTCCAGCAATTGAAAAATATTATGCCACTTCCTTCTGGCTCCCATAGTTTCTGATGAGAAATCCCCTGTCATTCAAATTATTTTCCTCCTATAGTTCCTGTTTCTCTGCCTGCCTTCAAGATTGTTTCTTTTTCTTTAACTTGCAGATATATAATTGTGATGTGTCTTGTTATAGATTTCTTTAGGTTTATTCTGTCTAGCATTTTCTCAGCTTCTTGAATCTGTAGGCTTTTGTCTCTTGCCAACTTCGGAAAGTTTTCAGCAACTTTTTTCTTAGAGTACTTTTCTAGCATCATCCTCTTTCTCCTCTCAAGAACATAAAAGTTAGATTTTTTGTTATAGTCCCACAGGTCCCTAGGGATCTGGTGGGGTTTTTTTTTCCCAGTCTATTTTCTTTCTTTTGTTCATATTGGTTAATTTCTATTATTCTATTTTACAGTCTTCCAGTTCACTGATGACCTGTTATCCTTAATTCTATTGTGTTTTTATCATTTATTTGTTTTTGAGACAGAGTCTCACTCTGTTGCCCCAGGCTGGAGTGCAGTGGTATGCTCTGTCTCACCATGGTGGTGGGTGCCAGCTCACCTCTGGGTTCAAGTGATTATTCCACCTCAGCCTCCCAAGTAGTTGGGACAACAGGTGTGCTCTGAGGTAATTTTTGTATTTTTTATAGAGACAAGGTCTTGCTACATTGCCCAGGCTGGTCTCAAACTCCTGGGTTCAGCCGGGCTTGGTGGCTCAGCCTGTAATCCTGCACCTTTGGGAGGCTGAGGTGAGTGGATTGCCTGAGCCTGCGGGTTCGAGACCCACCTGGGCAACTTGGTGAGACCTCATCTCTACAATAAATTAAAAAATTAGCCGGGTGTGGTAGCGCGCGCCTGTAGTACCAGCTACTTGGAAAGCTGAGGTGGAAGGATCGCCGGAGCCCAGCAGGTCGAGGCCGTGGTGGCCGGGAGCAGCCACTGCACTCCAGTCTGGGTGACAGAGTGAGACTCCAACTCAAAAAAAAACAAAAAAACAACTCCTGGGCTCAAGCAATTTTCCTGCCTTGGCCACCCAAAGTCCTGGGATTACAGGCATGAGCCACTGTGTGCCTGACCTCCTTAATTCTGCTATTGATCCCATCAACTGAGCTTTATATTTGTTATATATTTTTCAGTTTAAAATGTTTCATTTGGTTTTTCTTTATGGCTTCTGTCCTTTGCTCTTTATTGCCCCTGGGCTTTGGGTAGAAGTTTTGGCTTCCTACTTGGTATCTACTGACACAAAGCTGATGGTGACTTCCTTCTCTCTGGGTGGTGGCAGAAGTTCTGTCTCTCCACTAGGTCTCCTCTGACATCACCCAATGGAGAGGGGATGGGGTTCCTCATTGCTGCTAGGTAGAGGTGGAAGTCCAGGCTTCCCATATGGTCTCCTCTGACAATGAATAACCTCATTACCAGCAGGAGAGGATGGAAGTTCAGGCTCACTACTCAGCCTTCTTTGATATCACTGCCATGGGCTTGTTGGGACAATTTATCACAGCCTGGTCCGGGTGACCTCCAGGCTCCCTACTTGGCCTTTGCTAGCATGGGCAGAGGTGGGGCTATGGTATTTTTCCAATGGTGTTTGGCTGGAGTGGAGCAACTATTATCTAAAAGTTTTTTGTCTTGCTAGGCTGCCTCTTTCCTCGTCTTTGGCTAGAGAAAGCAGGCGTTTGTTGAGGATTTTTGTCTGTGCCCACTGGCATTTCTGGGTTACTGACTGTTTTAGTTCCAAGTCTGGGATTTGTGGAGCAAAAAGAAAACTTAGGGACCTCATAACCATGTAATTCCTTGAGTTCTGAGGTCTCTAGCCAGTCTGCCTTTTTCTCCTCCACCTTTCAGCATCTTCCTATGTTTGCTTTTTATATAATGTCCAGGATTTTCAGTAGTACTTCTTGGAAGGAATAAGGAAAAGTACTTGTATTATGGTTCTTCAGAGAAACAGACCAATAGGAGATATATATATGAGAGAAGATTTACTGTGAGAATTGACTCATGTGATTATGGAGACTAAGAATCCCATGAGAGACCATCTGCAAGCTGGAGAACCAGGGAAGCTGGTAGCATGGCTCAGTCCTAGTCTAAAGGCCTTAGAACCAAGGAAGCTGATGGTGTACCTCTTAGTCTGGGGCCAAAAGTCTAAGAAGTTGAGGGGTCACTAGTGCAAGTTCTGGAACACAAAAACCAGAAAACCTGGGGTTGTGATATCCAAGGTCAAGAGAAGAAGAATGTCCCAGCCCCAGGAGAGAGAGAGAGAGAGAGAGAGAGAGAGAAAGGGAGGGAGACAGAGCAAATTCACTATTTTTCTGACTTTTTTGTTCTATCTGGGCACTCAGTTGAATGGATGGTGCCTGCCCACATTGGGTGAGGGTGGATCTTCCTTTCTCAGTCCACTGATTCAAATGCCAGTCTCTTCTGGAAACACCCTCAAAGACATACCCAGAAGTCATGCTTTACAAGATAAGTATCTCTTAATCCATCAAGTTGACACCTAAAATTAGCCATCAGAGTATACCATCCTCCCAGAATTTTTTTTTTTTTGAGCTGGAGTCTCACTCTGTTGCCCAGGCTGTAGTGCTGTAGCATGCTCATGGCCACTGCAGCCTGGAACTACAGGCACACACCACCATGCCCAGCTAATTTTTTGATTCATTGCAGAGATGAGGTCTCGCTAAGTTGTCCAGGCTGGTCAAGTAATCCTCTCCCCTCAGCGTCCCAAAGTGTTGGGATTATAGGCGTGAGCTCAGCCCAGAATTTTTTTAAAATACCTATTCTATGCCAGCCCTTAAAGACTAATTAAATGCGTGTGTGTGTGTGTGTGTGTGTGTGTGTGTGTATGTTTGTTCTCGAAGGGCTTAGAGTCTAACAAAAAAAAAAATAGATCAGGCTGGGTGCGATGGCTCAAGCCTATAATCCCAGCACTTTGGGAGGTCAAGGTGAAAGGATTACCTGAGTCCAGGGGTTTGAGACCAGCCTGGGCAAACTGGTGAGACCTTGTCGTCTCGTCTCTCCAATAAGTCAAAAAATTAACCATGCATGGTGGCACATGCCTGTAGTTCCAGCTACTTGGAAGGCTGAGGCAGAAGGATCGCCTGAGCCCAGTGGGCCAATGGGCCAAGACTGTGTGAGCGTGCCATTGCACTCCAGCCTGAGTGACAGAATGAGACTTAAAAAATTTAAAAAAAAAGATCAAATACTATGTTCTAAATACTTATTATACATATTTAGAAGATGAAGTATTCTGGAGGTTTGAAGGAGGTGTGGGTCATCACTCTACCTGAGATAGGTAAGGGCAAGAATGGTTTCTTAGAGGAGGTAGGTCATGCTTTGGCTAAACTTTGAAGGATAAATGGATTTCTGGATGGATGCAATGGTAAAGGGCATTCTAGCAGGACGGGAACACAGCAGGTACAAAACGTAGGGGTGTCAGACCTAGTAAGGATGCAGAGAACTCAGGTTGTTCATTTTGACCAGGGCATGGCATGGGTGAAAGATGATGGAAACAGAGAAGTTAACAGAGATAGGGAACTGGGTAGAGACTGAATTACAGAGGGTTTTTGCCATGCTAACCCATGAAAGGTGTTAAGCATAAAATCATATGGTCAGATTTGTGTCTCTGAGTAGTCATTCTGAGCTGCACAAGATAGGAAGTAGAGAGACCAATTATGAGATCATTATGATTCAAGTGAGGATTGAACCATTGAAGCAGTGATGGTGGAGAGATTTGGGAAACATGATTCACAGGATGGAATGAATGAGGGAGAAAGGAGCAGCTTGGCTCCTTGGCTCAGCAGCCAAGAAAATGAGTATCACGTGTTGAGAGGGCAAAAAAGAGTTGTTGAATGTGCAACGTCTGTGAACAGCACAGTGAGTATATCAGCTGCACAAGTATATCGGCAGAGAAGTTAAAGCCGGAGAGAGACAAATTTGGGAGTCATCACGTAGAACTGGTAGTTGAAAACAGAGCTCTCTGAGAGGACTTTAAGAATTAAAAAAAAAAGCCGGGCTCGGTGGCTCAGCCTATAATTCCGTGCTTTGGGAGGCTGAGGTGAGTGGATTGCCTGAGCCCGTGAGTTCGAGACCCGCCTGGGCAACTTGGC
>NW_007253390.1:1275117-1278634 GCF_000164805.1 Carlito syrichta
ACTCCAACTCAAAAAAAAAAAAAAAGAATTAAAAAAAAAAAAGACCAAGAACAAAACCACCATGTTTGAGCGGTAGCCAGTAGAAGAGGAGCCATGGAGGACGCTGCGTGGGAGTCTGAGAAAGGCAGAGCCAGACCAGTCATGTGTTTGTATCACCTAGTCTTACCAGAAACCACTTTTCACATTTGCAAGAGGGAAAGAAAGTGTCATTCAGGGAACTGGTTACATGAGGGACAGAAGAGCTGAGGAGTCAAACAGGGGATGAGGTGGCTGCCACTCCTAGGCAGAGCATGACACTGTGGAATCTGGAACCCCAAAAGGTCAGTCTGGGAAAGGATTCGGTCTCCAAGGAGACTCAGATACTGCTAGAGACACCTACTGAACAGAGAGGGAGGGAGAGGAATCCCCTGGCTTCTCCCTTCTTCCTACCCTCCCTGTAGCGCTTGTGCTGGGCAGAACCCAGCCAGAAGCCAGCTGACTCAGGGCCCTAGGACAGTCAGTCTCCAGGAATTGGCTCGCCTCTCTCACACAGAGAAAGCTGGGGGAGGGTGAGGAAGGGATGGAAAGGCAAGGCCCAGGGTGGGCACAGAGGCCAAGGAGTGGGGAAATTCAAGAAGGGAGGATTATTCTGCAGTGTCTGTTGTCTTAGAAGGGCCAGCTGACCTAAGGAGAAGTGTTCCCAGTATTGGGAGATTGGAAGAGCTCAGTGACCCTAATGAAGGAAAAGTGCTGAGGTCCAGTCCCAGGCTAGTCAACAGCCCCTGCTTGCTGACCACAGAGCTGCTGGCCCGTGGCTAGGTCCATAACTCCTTCAGTAAGCTGGGCCAGACCTCAGATACAACTGCTCTCCTCTGAAATCTAAATTCACACCTAACTCTCTGATCTTAAGCTCTTATCCTTGTGGTCTCTGTCCCCCTAGCCCTCGTGTACAGCATCCCTCAGCATCTTCTGGCTTGAGGTCTGGCACTGGGGGACTCAGTCTATCCTCTGACTGTCCAGGTGTCTGAGTGAGGCCCAGCACAGTAGCTCTACACCCCTCTGGGGCTCAGCCCATTTGGGGCTTCTCGGCCTCCTCCCTGCCTGGCTGATTTCTTTGTGTGCCTTGGCTGGGCTCACACTGAGCCGGGCTCACCCACATCAGTGTAATAGCCTTGATCGCTGTGCTTGTCGAAGAGGAGACAGTAGGGGCAAGGCCCCATCCAGGGCTCATCAGCCCCTGTGCCCCAGCTGTGTTAATTGTCCAAGCCCTCCAACAAGCCAGCCCTGTTTCCCGTCTGCAATTAAGACAGAAAGCTCGTTATCTCTCCTGCTCCCATTATCTGTAGACTCTACTAAGGGGCTTTTTCTCAAGAGCAGCACCTGCAGAGGCCAACAGAGGTTGACATTAACTCCTTCCCTGCTGGAGTTGGGAGTTTGAGCCAAAGGAAACAGATGAAAGAGGCAGCTGGTAAGGAAGGGCTCTGGGACTGAGGGCAGCACCGGAACACCTAGCATCGTTCTACTGCAAATTTGCTGGGTGACCTTGGGCAAACAGTTGACCTTTTCTGAGCCTTCGAAATCCTCTCTTCCCCCTTTCTACCCAGGGGAGCCATGGAAATAAGAATCTGTTTGAGTTGCCAGCTCCCTTATGCAATTATGTAGATCTCCAGTCTTCCATTATCATGACTAATAATGTTTCTAATAGTCAAAATTCAAGCCTCAAGATAGGGCATGTAAATAGCCTAAGGAGGAGTGGTGTTGGTGCCTAGGGGAGAGGAGTCACTCAGGGCCTTGAATCGGTAGTTGAAAGGCGAGCTATCTGAGAGGACTAAAGAATTAAAGAATTTTAAAAAATTAAAGAATTAAAAAAAAAAAAGACCAAGATCAGAGCCACCATGTTTGAGGGGTGGCCAATAGAAGAGGAGCCATGGAGGACACCGAGTGGGAGTTTGAGGAGGGTGGGGTGAGGCCAGTCATGTGTTTATCTCAGCCAGTCTTATCAGTAGCCACTTTTCATATCTGCAAGAGGGGAAGTGTCATGCAGGAAACTGGCTACATGAGGGACAGAAGAGCTGAGGAGCCAAACAGAGGAGGAGCCAAACAGGGAAGGAGGAGGGATTTGGATTTAGTAATCTCACTTTGCAGCGTGTCCTTCAGAGTCACTTAATCTCTCTGTGCTCTGATTTTCCCCTCTGAAAAATGAGAGTATCCAACTGGATAATCTCCCAGATCCTTTCCATTTGAGAAATCCCATTACCTACAATAATTCTTCTGTATGATGCAACTTGAGAAGTAAGGAAACTAGCATTTTTTGAACTACTAGTATATGCCAGATACATCATTGTTTTCACCTGAGAACAAAACAAGGTTCAAAGAGGTTAAGAAAATTGTCCAAGGTCAAACATCTAGTACCTCAATGAGACCTTCTGAGTTCATTTCTAGAATCTTCTCTGAGTCCACAAGAAATTGCTCAGAGCTTAGCTTATCAGTCCCACTGACAGACTAGGCCAGTCCTGATGTTCCACCGAGGCCTGGACTCTGGACCTTTGACTCAGTTCGCTAATCTGCTCCTGAGTCATCCAGAGAGGGGGTCTGATGGGAGTCTGAAGCAGACAGCGAAGGAGGGTGTCAAGAAAGCTTTTGGCCAGCTGGCAGGGAGCCCCTAACCCTGGCACCCCACAATATGAGAGGAAAGCCTCTGCCATGCTAAACCCGGACCCACAAGAGTAAGAGATCGCCCTAAAATCCTTACTCTGGAAGCAATTGACTGAGGTCCTCCACACAGCCCCGCCCAAGCCCCAGCTGGGCCTCCGTCTCCGGGCTGGCCTCAAGCACAAATGATAAGACAAATCTTTCCCATTTTTGGTTCCCCATGTGAATAGTTGTCACAGTCTCCTAAGCTTTGGTCAGGTCTTGGTACCTTGATCCTGAAGTCAGGCCATGGGTTAGATTATCTCCTGGTTTTAATAATCTGAATTTGTGACATCTCATCTTTTGCTGAGGGCTTTTTTTTAATGGAGTACCGAAAATCCTTAAAGCAGAAAATCTCAGAGCAGATTCTGTGGCTTCTTACAAGACATACTGTGAGGAGGAATAAGATAATGGGGGAGACACAGAGATAAATTCCTGTGGTCAGCTAAGTTTTGGAAATGCAGTAGGATTTTTTTGTCTTTTGGAATCTTCATCTACATTAACATATGAAAAGCTCTGAGAAGTTCTTCATTTACATATAAACACCACACAAAAATAGACAAATTGAATTTCATCAAAATTAAAAATGTTTGTGTTTCAAAGGACAGTATCAAGAAAGTGAAAAGACAACCCTTGGAATAGGAAAAATATTTGCTAATCATATATGACTAAGGGCCTAGTGTCCAGAATATATAAAGAACAGCAAGACCTAACCTGATTAAGTAATAGATAAATAGATGTTTCTTCAAAGAATATACAGAAATGGTCGGCCGGGCTCGGTGGCTCAGCCTGTAATCCCATGCCTTTGGGAGGCTGAGGTGAGTGGATTGCCTGAGCCCGCGGGCTG
>NW_007253390.1:1278714-1280943 GCF_000164805.1 Carlito syrichta
AGCAGGTCGAGGCCGCCAGTCTGGGCGACAGAGTGAGACTCCAACTCAAAAAAAAAAAAAGAAAAGAAAAATAAAATGCAAATTAATCCCCAAATAAGGTACCATCTCACACCCAATAGGATGACTACTGTCAAAAACACAGAAAATAATAAGCATTGGCAAGGATGTGGAGAAATTGCAGTAGAACCCTTGCACACTGTTGATGGGAAAGTAAAATGATACAACTGCTTGGAAAACAGTACAGTGGTTCCTCAAAATATTAAAAAATACAATTAACACATGATTCAGCAATTCCACTTCTTGGTATAGACTCAAAAGAATTGAAAACAAGGTCACAAAGAGCTATTTGTGTATCTGTGTTCATAGGAGCATTTCTCAAAAGATAGAAGCAATCCAAGCATTCATCAACAGATGAATGGATGAGCCAAATGTGGTATATACAATGAAATATCATCCAGCCTTCAGGAGAAAGGAAATTCTGCTATATGCTACAACATAGGTAAAACTTGACAACATAATAGGTAAGTTACCTAGAATTGTTCATCTACTAGGGACAGAAAATAAAATGGTGGTCACCAGGGCCTGGAGCGGAGGGAAATGGGGAGTTATTTCTTAATGAGTAAAGTTTACGTTTTGCAAGGTGAAAAGAGCTCTGAAGATGGATGGTACTGATGACTACACCAATAAATGTACTTAGTACCACTTGTATTTGCCTGCTTGGGCTGCTATAACAAAGCACCATGGACTAGGTGGCTTAAACAACAGAAATTTATTTTCTACAGTTCTTGAGTATGGAAATTCAAGATCAAGGTGCCCAGGTTGGTGTCTGGTGAGGCCTCTCTTCCTGGCATGCAGACGGCTGCCTTCTTGCTGGGTCCTCAGTGGCCTTTTTTCAGTGTGCAGAGTGGAGGGGGAGAAGAAGGGGAGAGGGGAGAGAGAGGGGAGAGGAAGACAGAGAGAAAGAGAGAGAGAGAGAGAGATCTTTGGTGTCTCCTTCCCTTATTGAATTAGGGCCCCACCCATATGGCCTCATTTAACTTTAATCACTTCCTTTAGGGTCCTGTTTTCAAATACATTCACACTGTGGATTAGACCTTCAACATATGAATTTGGAGGGAGGGAGATACACAATTCAGTCCATTTCACCACTGAACCATACACCTAAAAATGGCTAAGATGGCAAGTTTTAGGTTTATGTGAATTTTACCACAGTAAAAAAAAAAACCCAAATGTTTGTTTTTCAAAGGATACTATCAAGATAATGAATAGACAATCCAGATAATAGGGAAACATCTTTGCAGATCATATGTATGATAAGGGTCTATTATCTAGACTATAGAAAGAATTCTTAAAACTCAAAGATAAAAAAGGCAAATAACTCAATTTGAAAATAGGCAAAAGAGGGGGCCAGACATGGTGGCTCATGCCTGTAATCCCAGCACTTTGAAAGACTGAGACAGGAGGATTACTTGAGTCCAGGAATTCAAGACCAGACTGGACAACATAGTGAGACCTCATCTCTACAAAAAAGTTGAAAAACTCAGTCTGCTTGGGAGGCTAAAGTGGGAGGATCACCTCGACCAGGAGGTCAAGGCTGTGATGAGCCGTGATCATGCCACTGCATTCTAGCCTGGGCAACAGAGTGAGACCCTGACTCAAAAAAAAATAGGCAAAAGATTTAAAGAGATATGTCTCCAAAGAAGATATACAACTGGAAAATAAACACATGAAAAAGATGCTCAACAAATGCAAATCAAAACATGAGATACTACTTCCCACCCACTAGGGTGATTATTAGTCAAACAGACAATAACAAGTGTTGGTGAGGATGTGCAGAAAATACTACTGGCAGAAATGTAAAATGGTGCAGCAGCTTTGGAAAAAAGTTTGCAATTTCTCAAAAAGTTAAACATGGAGATACCATTTGACCCAACACTTCCACTTCTACATATATAAGCTAAGAGAAAAGAAGATGTATGCACACAAATATTCATAGCAGCAATATTCGTAATAGCCTCCAAAAGTGGAAATAACCTAACAATTGATGAATAGATAAATAAAATGTGGTATGTTCATACAGTGGGATATTATTTAGCTATAAAAAGAAATGGCGCTGGGCTCGGTGGCTCAGCCTGTAATCCCGCGCCTTTGGGAGGCTGAGGTAAGTGAATGGCTTGAGCCCGCGGGTTCGAGACCCGCCTGGGCAGCGAGACCTCATCTCTACAATAA
>NW_007253390.1:1280971-1283297 GCF_000164805.1 Carlito syrichta
GCAGGTCGAGGCTGTGGTGGCCAGGAGCAGCCACTGCACTCCAGTCTGGGTGACAGAGTGAGACTCCAACTCAAAAAAAAAAAAGAAAAAAAGAAATGGCACAACATAGATGAACCTTGAAAACATTACACTAAATGAAAGAAGCCAGACACAAAAGGCCACATATTATGTGATTCTGCTCATATTAGTTTTCAGAATGGGCAAATCCATAAAGACAGAAAATAAATTAGTGGTTGCCAGCACTGGGGGCAGGGGAAATAAGGAGTTACTGCTCTTGGTTATGGGTTTCTTTTGGGAGTGGTGGAAATGTTTTGGAATTAGATAGTAGTGATGGTTGCATACTTTGTGAGTATACTAAAAGCCAATGAATTGTATGATTTAAAAGGATGGATTTCATTACATGTGAATTATATCTCCACCAAAAATAAACCTATTCAGCCTAGCATTTATCTAACTTAGTTGAATATAGACCGTTTTTACGTCAGAGCACCCATTAGAATCTGGTAGAAACAGAGTTAAACATGGAGAAAGATTGGAAATTCAGTTGACATCTGTTCCTCAATTTCCTCGTCCATGAATGGGGATAAAAATATTTAGTACTGCCGGGCTCGGTGGTTCAGCCTGTAATCCCATGCCTTTGGGAGGCTGAGATGAGTGGATTGCCTGAGTCCGCTGGTTCGAGACCCGCCTGGGCAGCGAGACCTTATCTCTACAATAAATCAAAAAATCAGCCGGGCGTGGTAGCACATGCCTGTAATTCTGGCTACTTGGAAGGCTGAGGCAGAAGAATTGCCAGAGCCCAGCAGGTCGAGGCTGCGGTGGCCGGGAGCAGTCACTGCACTCCAGTCTGGGTGACAGAGTGAGACTCCAACTCAAAAAAAAAAAAAAATTTAGTACCTTGTAGGATGATGTTAAATGTGTTAATGTACATAAAGCACTTAAACCAGTGTCTGCCCAGTAAATGTTGAATTAAATGTTTGTTGTTTTTATCGGAGTACAGATTTTGGGATGGTCGCCAAATGTATGCTTCTTCACCACAGTCTGTAAAGAAGAGATTATTATCTCCATTTCACAGATCTAGAAAGTGAGGTTTGAGAATAGGTGATAAGTCAGCCCTAAGACGGTGGTAGGAAATGTAAACAGGTCTCTCCTCAGGGCCCCATCTGCCTCTCAGTTCCATTCTAAAATCTCCCTAGCTAGCTAGTTGCCTTACTTTTTTCTTTTTATTGCTTTTGGCAGCTTTATGGAGGTATAATTTATATGAAATTAAATTCAATGAGTTTTGACACATGTATACAGTCATTTAACTACCATCACAATCATGATTTAAAACACTTTATCTCAGCCGGGCTCGGTGGCTCAGCCTGTAATCCCACGCCTTTGGGAGGCTGAGGTGAGTGGATTGCCTGAGCCCATGGGTTCGAGACCCGCCTGGGCAGCGAGTCTTCATCTCTACAATAAATCAAAAAATCAGCCGGGCGTGGTAGCGCATGCCTGTAATTCCGGCTACTTGGAAGGCTGAGGCGGAAGGATCGCCGGAGCCCAGCAGGTCGAGGCTGCGGTGGCCGGGAGCGGCTATTGCACTTCAGTCGGGATGACAGAGTGAGACTCCAACTCAAAAAAATAAAAAATAAATGTTTTACTTTATCTCTCCAGAAAGTTTCAGTCAATTCCCTGCTCTCTTTGGTCCCTGGAAACCACTGGTTAGCTCTTTTTTTCGAATTGTGGGTCTCATTCTGTTATCCAGGCTGGAGTACAGTGACATGATTACGGCTCACTACAACCTTGTCCTGGGCTCAGGCAATCTTCTGCCTCAGTTTCCTGAGTAGCTGGAACTTCAGGTTTGTGACATCACACTTGGCTTTTTTTCTTTCTTTCTTTCTTTTTTTTTTTAAAAAGACGAGGTCTCACTATGTTGCCTAGGCTGGTCTCAAACTCCTGGGATCAAGCAATCCTCCTGCCTCGGTCTCCCAAGCTGCTGGGATTACAGGCATGAACCACCAGCCCAGCCACTTTTTTTGACTCAGGTGTTAATGACTGCATGGCATTAGGTGCCCAGCTCAGCTGAGGAGAGGCTGCAGGGGAAGTTGCTGTGTGTGTGGGTGAGGCATGTGAGCAGGGCCAGAAATTGGAGCATCTAGACCACAAGCCAGTGGGCTAGGCCGGGCCTCACTCAGTGGAGTCGGCCAGGCCGCTTACCCATCTGAGAACTGTCTTCTTGCCTCATTTTCCGCACTGGAAAGGAGATTGGAAAGAGTGGGATGGGGTACTGCATATGAATAGATCTAGGAGGTGGAAGGGCTGACTGCACCTTTGCTTTTCTTTT
>NW_007253390.1:1283592-1294462 GCF_000164805.1 Carlito syrichta
GATGAGGTCTCGCTGCCCAGGCTGGTCTCGAACCCGCGGGCTCAGGCAATCCACTCGCCTCAGCCTCCCAAAGGCGCGGGATTACAGGCTGAGCCACCGAGCCCGGCCACCTCTACTTTTCTAACTCACTCCCCTATGACTATGAGATCACAGACAGGGTCTTCCCGATGGCCATTTCACCCTCATCTGGCACTCCTCCTCCCTTTCTTTGCTTTACTTTTCTGCATACTTAGCACCATCTAACCTGCTACCTTTCTTCTCTTTATCACCTCTCTCCCCAGCAGCATGTAGTCAGCTCTACAAGGATGTGGGCCTATTTTGTGTTCCCTGCTGAATTCTCAGCCTTTAGAATGGTGTCTGTCATAACGTAGGCATGACTGACTTAATTGATTGAATGAATTATCCAGCCCTTTCCTTTTCCTTTTCTTGTAAAACAAGGGTGTTGGCTTCAAAGATCTCTAAGGTGTCTCTCCAGCTCTACACACTGATTGTCTTCTTATCCTCTATGTTCAATGGGGTCACCTGGGTGAGACAGGCAGAGGAGGGAGGCTGTAATGGTTGTCATCCCTTAGCAGTGGCAGGTTGGCACTACAAGGAGATCTGCGCTCAGGAGGCTTCTTTGTCAGGAGGGGAGGAGAGAAAGGGCTGTTTGTATCATCTCCCTGAGTCAGGTCCCCACTCAAGGTTCAGTTGCTGTTGGGTGGCTCCAGGTGCTCCCAGTCAGGTTTTGTCCTGTCTGGGCTGCAGGGGCTGAGTAGGGCTGGCATAGAGAGGGAGGGTGTGGGAGCTAGGTTGGCTCTGGGACTGAAAATAAGAGTGTGTAAATGTATGCAGATGTATGCAAATCTCTGCAGCTCTGCAGCCTGCTGGCTGGCTCTCTGGGTAGGAGACCCACAGCCCCACACTGGGCCCCACTTGAGCTGGGATATCTTCTGGTTCATGACTCCCTTCTTCCTGCTTCTCCCTCCCAAGAGTATCTTCTCCCTCTCAGTGGCATCCTGCCTTCCCGTCCCCATAAGAGGTCTAGGAAAGTGAGAAAGCTGAGTCATGAGGCAGGGAAGGGAAGGAACATGGCCTGAAACTCAGAATGACAGCCCCTGAAGTGGCAGGAAAGGGCTACCACATCTGAGCTCTTGGTTGCAGTCCCTATTCAGTCCCAGATATCAAAACTGCCACCTTCTAGATAGGGCACCACTGCTCAGGGTCTGGAACAACCTAAGGCAGGGTGTGTCTTTGATGATATCTTTGATGATGGGGCCCTATGCAGGCTAAGCAACAGAAAGACAGTTGGCAGAGGTGCCTCCTCTATGTCCCCTCTCAAGCTCCCACTCTCCTGAGGCACGGGAACCTGCCCCACCTGAACCGGAAGCACCAGCACTCTTCTCTTGGATTGGCCTTTAGTGTTCTAAAAAGCTGCCTGCCCCTGCTCTCACTGCCTTCAGTTGACACACACACCCTCCAATTTGCCATCCACAAGGCTTTGTGGAACCAACAACA
Source organism: Carlito syrichta (assembly GCF_000164805.1). NCBI lineage: Eukaryota > Metazoa > Chordata > Mammalia > Primates > Tarsiidae > Carlito > Carlito syrichta. The sequence goes on from NW_007253390.1 coordinate 1,285,090, forward strand.
CCAGACCCAACTGAGAAGCAGAGTGAGAAAAAGACACACAGGCCCTGCCCTGAGAAAGCTCACAGTTCCTTGGCTAGGCTCAGTGGCTCAGCCTGTAATCCCAGCACTTTGGGAGGCCGAGGAGAGTGGATTGCCTGAGCCCATGCGTTCAAGACCAGCCCGGGCAACTTGGCGAGACCTCGTCTCTACAATAAAGAAATTTTTAAAATTAGCTGGGCATGGTAGCACACCTCTGTAGTTCTGGGTACTTGGAAGGCTGAGGTGGAAGGCTCACCGGAGCCCAGTAGGTCGACACTGGAGTGATCGTGAGTGTGCCACTGCGCTCCAGCCTGGGTGACAGAGTGAGACTCCAACTCAAAAAAAAAAAAAAAAGAAAGAAAGAAAGCTCACACTCCCCTGGCAGAGGGTGGGGCTGCGACAGTCTTGCAGAACAAGCAGAACTCTATCACCCTGGCCTGGAGTTGTGAGAGCTCCTAATTCCACCCCTCGTTTTGTTGTTGATTTAACAGATCCAGAGTGTGCAAGTGATTTCTCTAGAGCCACACAGCCAGAATGGTGGTGCTGGGACTCTAACCAGGGTCTCCTGATTTCTGGATTGGTGCTCTATAGGTCACACCTTGCTCACTGATTCCATATAATGGTAGTGAAGGCAGTAGGCAGTAAATTAGGCTCAGTAATTAGAGAATGAATGACCTGACCCAGAAGACTTCCTGGAGGAGGTGGTCTTAGGATGGTGCTCTAAAGACTGAGACATATGGAGAGGCACAAGGAGGAGATAGCCGGTCATGCCCAGAAAGGAATGTAAGGAGAGCACAGGTATTGTGATCCAGGTAGAAAATGGAGGCACATTGCAGGATAGGGCAGAAGGCTCCACAGTCAACTGGGAAGGGACTCAGCCCTTACCTCCCAGCTTAGAGCTCTACACATCAGACCAGGAGCCAGTCCAGTGAGTACTAAAATGCAGTTGGTGGCCCTCTCTTGTCACTCTCAGATATTGCAATTCTGAGTTTGGGGCCATGACCCCTCCCAGTTACATCTTCTCCCTCCCCCTTCCTTATTTCTAGGGGCCTCTGTGGACATTGTTTAGTCCATGAACATTCTTTAGTCATCAAAGACATTGCCAAACCCTGCCTTAAATTTCCCTCGACCCTGAGCAGCTGGAGCAGAAGCAGGAGTGATATAGTCCTGGAAGGGGGGCATGGCTCCGAGTTGCCCAAGGAGCCTGCCCTGAAGCCAATGGAAGGTGGCAGTTTTGATATCTGGGGCTAAGTAGAGGCTGAAACCTTGAGGATGGGATATGGGGTGGGAGCAAGGGGATTCAGTCACAGCTGCTCTCTCTGGCTTGATGAGACCTTGGGTGACTGCTGCTTTTCCCAGCTCCAATCATCTCCAGCTGCAGGCCCTGTTCATCTATCAACCCCACAAGCCTGTCAGCAAATGGGGCTACTTTGGTCCTCAGGCCTCAATCCACTCCTGGCCAGAAACGACTTCCTCTCTCCTGGGGAGGCTAATTCCAGCCCATAAATTAAGACATCAGCTTTCCCTCTAAGCCCTGGAAACCTGGAGCTCTGTAACATCTACCCCTGTTTTCTTTGGCCATATTCAATTCTCCTCCAATTAGTCAGGCCCTGGGGCAGCGGCTAGACGACTGATGAGTCAGGGGAGTGCAGAACCAAATCCAGAACCGAGAGTGTATCCAAATGTTGATAGCCTTACTCTGTTGGCCCCCTTCTCTTTTGATTCTGTCTTTTCTCAGCAGTTCCCTGAGCTTTGGTGTACTGGACTGCACCGTATTTGCAGTCATTTGTATGTTGCAATGACAGTAACATAAAAATGTATGCGGGGCAGGGAGGAGCAGTTTAGCATTTTTTCTCCTCTCTACTGTCAGATTGGGGCTCCCCATTGGCCTCAGGACAGGCTCCTCCCCAACTCTGAGCCTTGCCCCCCTTTCAGGACTATCCTTCCTACTTCTGCTCCTGCTGCAGCTGCAGGAGAATGGATGACCTGGGGCCGTTGGAGGCTCACCAGGGTGATGATAAATTGAGAACAGGTGTTGAACCTCTGCCTTCAAGCCCTGGGAGTCAGGACAGTGGGACCACCATCAAGGCAGGTGGAAAGAGGCTGCGTGTACCAAGTCATCCTGGGAACAGCACCAGCCAAGAGAGCTGAGAGCCAAGATGTCTGGCTGCCAGAAAGGGTGTAACGCTTCTTTGCCCGTTTGTGGCTCCAAAAGCCATTCTGAACCCAAGCCGTTCTTCCTCCTGTGCCATGGGAGTGCATCATTTGGGCGGGGGCTTATTTCTGCCTGACTCGTTCACTTCAGAGCTCCCTGGTCAAGGCAGTGTTGGGGCTCTTGGGGTGATCCACAAGAAAGGGAGCGGTGGAGGAGGCTGCTGAAATGAAGAGTTGTGGAGGCTCCCAAGCTGCATGGGGTCTTCAGGAGGTGGCAAGAGAGAGCCTTAGGAGCCTGCTTGCAGAGAGGTCTGCAATCAGGTGAACTTTGAGGACACCCAGACCCAGTAGCCGGAGGCAGAGCTGGGTTAGTCCAGACTGCCAGCAGAAGCCACTGTGGAGCCCTCATGATTCTGCTCTGTAACCCTCTGTCAGGAAGGAGCAGAGGTGACCCCACTGGGTGAGGAGGACAGGCCAGGCGGGAGGTGGGCATTATCCTTTGAGAGAGAATCAAAAATGGTTCCTCTCTGTGACACACTTTGGGTAGTGAGTGAGGTGAGGTGGGTAAGGGGCAGGGCGGGATGGAGAGAGGGAGCTGGCCCTTTCTTCAAGCAACTTTGCCTGCATTGCTTGGGAGAGCCCTGGGATGGAAAAGCAGGATGTCTCCACCCTGGAACTGGGGATCTGGGAGCTGTCCAGCACAGGAGCCTGCTGAAAACAGCAGGAGCCTGGCCTGAAGGAGGCCTAGGGGGAAAGTTTGGTAACTCTCCCAGGTGCCCTCTGCAGCTCACCACCCCACTACTCCAAGGATTGGGAGACCAGCTTAGAGGGTCAGACCTGAGAGAAGGAACACTGAGCAGAGAGTATTGAACCTTCTCTACGAGGAAGAAACAATGCTCTCTACCAAGTCAAGGGCAAGTTGCTTTGCCCTTATGCTTAGCACTGCTGGGAGGCCCCTAGGGGGAGGGACATGAAAGCAACTGAGAATTGTTTCATGTCTCTAGTGTTGGCCCACTACGTATCTAAGGACTGGTGTGCCCAAGCACACCTCTGAGGCTGCAAGCCTGAGCTGTCCTGAGGCACTTCCTTCAGTGGGCCCCCAGTCCTCAGTATTGATAACCCAGGCAATCTCAGGCCCATCCTGGGGGCCTGCCTCTGCTGCAAAGCTTAGTTCAGCTCAATTGTGACAGTGCTTCTGTGGGCTCCAGCACTGTTCTAGGCACAAAGACATGTAGGAGTAATATAAGGCACCTTGCTATGACTCATGCTTAGAACTGAACACTGTTTTGCTTCCCTTTCCTCATCCAATGAACCCTTCCTTCCAGGTGAAGTTTTTTCAATAACCATATCTGCAGAGGACCCACCTAGATGTCTCTTTCCCATTCTCTGGCTCAACTGCCACACGTTCTTCATTTGCTTCCTTGAAGCCTCCTCCCTCCCCTAACTGCCAAGGGGTGCCAAGCCTGTTTCTCACTTCCATTCATCAGATTGCTTCTATCCAGGCCATACCAGGCTTCTGACCAACCTGAGGCAGTGCTTGGCAGTGGGGTGGGGCTGGGTGGGGACATACTGGCACAGCAGTGCACAATGTCACAGTGAGTGGGCTGGGTCTGGGGATTACAGTTGGAACTGGAGGCTGGCCTCCAACATGGCCACTGTCTTCCAGCCAAGGAAGGAGGAAGAAATTCCTTCCCACTGCCTTCTGCCTGTGTTGAAAGCAGTATTCCCTTTGCTACCTCAGTTGTCACTCATGTGTCCCCTGCAGCCAGCATGTCCTTCTCCTGCCTCTTCTACCAAGCCATGTTCTTCCTGATGCAATGTTCTTCTCCTCCAGGTTGCTGATTACCTAGCTGTGGTGAACCCTTTTTCATGACTGTCTCTTCCACAGTTACATGCATCACTTGTACCAGAAATCCTATGGGGTCATGGTTCAGAACATTAGCTCTGGAGTCAGTAGCCTGGGTTAACATCCTAGCCAACCCACTTCTTGATTGTGTGATTAAAGCAAGTACCTTAAACTCACTTTGCCTCAGTTTTCTCACCTGTAAAATGAGAACAATAACATTACCCACCTCATGGGGTTTTGTGAAAATGAAATGAGTCAATACATGTAAAATGCTGGAAGCAATGCCTGGTGCATGAGGTGTGTCCCATGAATGCTCACTCTTTTTTTTTTTTTGAGTTGGAGTCTCACTCTGTCGCCCAGACTGGAGTGCAGTGGCCGTTCCCTGCCACCGCAGCCTCGACCTGCTGGGCTCCGGCAATCCTCCCACCTCAGCCTTCCGAGTAGCCGAAATTACAGGCATGTGCTACCACACCCGGCTGATTTTTTTGAGTTATTGTAGAGATGAGGTCTCGCTGCCCAGGCGGGTCTCGAACCCTCGGGCTCAGGCAATCCACTCACCTCAGCCTCTCAAAGGAGCAGGATTACAGGCTGAGCCACCGAGCCCGGCTGAATGCTCACTCTTATTATCACTCTCTCTTGAGCCTTTGCCCGCCTGTGGACCCAATCTCTCCCTTCAGACTGGAAAATTGTCAAGGACACCTTCACGTATCACTCTTCAATCCAAGAGATTCCTGATGACAAGGACTCTTTCTTTCTTTCTTTGGGGCATCCTAACCCCAGCCCTGAGGTTAGTGCAAGAGATAGCCAAGGGCTTTGGATACAATGAAGAGGGGATGAGCAAGATAGCCTACTGGCTAGGCTTATGTGAAAGAAACTGCAGCAACTCATGGGATAGACTTTCAAAGAAGTATTCAGGTTTTTTGTTTTTGTTTTTTTTTTCTCAAGCAAGGACTGACATTGTCACTCTTTGGCTCTATCTTTGATCTAGATTTAGTGTCTGGTTGTGAGATTTCCATTTCCATCATTCTTGAGTCACTTCAGTGGTCATCCAACCATGTTTATTGAACATCTACTGTGTATACAGGACTTTACCAAGTGTGGAATATATAATGATGACAAAATATAGTCCCTGTTCCAATAGAGCTTCCAGCCCATTTATGAAACAAGTGGGATGGGTTTTAACAAGGGAGGAGGAATGGGAACATTGGTCTAGTCTGAGGGGTTAGGGAAATGGTCACTGTGGGAATGACCTTGTGACAAGAGGTTGAGGATAAGGAAGGGAATCAGTGAAGAGGGATGAGGAGAGTGTTCTAGACCTTCTGCAGCCCCACCTGGCTTCCAGCCTCCACCTTCCTAGAATCTCAGCATTTCTTGGGATTCACACACATCTCCCTACACTCTCATGTCTCACCCTGAATGTGACTCAGCTGTCTTTCTAGGGGCTTCCCGGTCAGGGCTCACTGTGCAAACCACAGACTATCACATAACCTCCTAACACGCCCCTGGGGCCCTCTGGTTAAAGCCTGAGAAAAGGATCCGCAAAGACACCTTTCCACAGTCTGCAGAGACCCTGCTGCATTGGGCTAAGGACTGAGCCAGGAGGACCTGGCAGCACATGGGAACAGATTTCCTCCCTCCCACTCCTGCGGAAGCTCTGCCCCCATGCTCCCCCTTGCTCTACCCTGCTTCGTCCTTAGTGGGAAAGATTTCCAGATTTGTTTCCTTGCCAGGTGTGTCTCATTTCCTCCTCCCCTGCTTGCTCTCAGCACCCCAACCCACTGAGGTGAACTGAGGCTCCTCCCAGGGACTCCACTCCCCCGGGAAGTCAGTCCCACCCACCTCTGCAAGAGAGCAAGGGCGTCTAGCTGCAGGACGCCCAGGCTAGGCATCAAGACTTTATCTGATGCCTTTATCTGATGAGCATCTACTGTGTGCCAGGCACAATGCCAGGTGTCAGGCATCCAAAACTATGTGTTCTTTAAAAAGGCAGCCTTGGAGATGAGCCAAGAATACATGGTGACTGAGAGCACGATGTACACGGTGCTCTGGGAGCGCAGGGCCACTTAGCTCCTCACAGAAAGTCAGGGAGACCCTCCTGGAAGGGATGACACCTCAGCTGAACCTGAAGGATGAATAAAAATTAGCTAAAAATAGGCTTTAAACCTCCTGGTGTGTGGATAAGTGAAAAGTTGTTTAGTAAAACTTGAGGATAAAGTGAGGCAGGGAGGGCTGGGAGATGAGGCTGGGCAATAGGGAGGAGTCAAGAGGTGGAGGGTCTTACAGAAACTCCAAGAAATTTGGCTTTATTCCATGGGACTATCATGGTCAGAACACAGTTTGACCAGGTCCTTCTGGCTTCAATGTAGAAATGGTGTGTGTGGACCAGGTGGGGAGAGCAAGGCATGTGTCTTGGTGAGAAATAGGAAGGACCGGAGTGAGGGCATTGAAACAAGAGAGCAAGGGTCAAGAAAAACTGGCAGGACCACAGGACTGACTGTAACTTCTTAGCCTGGAATCAGGGGCCTAGGCTCCAGGTGGCTCTGTGACCTTGGAAAATCTCTCTCATTCTCTGAACCTCAAATTTACCATTTGTCAAATACCTTCCCCACCTACTAGAAAGAGCTGAGCAAGTGGATAGAAAAGTAGTGGGTGAGGGCAGTCATCTTGGTGTCATTCTACAAAGGTCGTGGAACTGGGGCCTAGTAGGGCTCCAGCCACCAGGAATCTGACTCTTCAATTTGGGAACAGGTAGATGGGAGAGAGGTGCTGCTCTCTCTGTGCTGACCTTGGAGCTGGCAGGTTACTACTGAGTCATTGTATCTTTTCCCCTGTCTCTGGACAGATGTTCATCATCAAGTGGGATATTAGAATCAAGAAGGATTTGTGCTTAATTCAGAAGACATTACTGGAGACTCTCATAGGGAAAGGGCTTTTGTTGGCTCCTCTTAAAACTTATCCTTCTGGGCTTAGCTAGCCAGGATGGCACCTCCTAGGAAGTAGAATCTTACAGAGGAGGGCCCCCTGGGTTAATGAGGTCGCACTCTCCCTGATTCAGGGGTTCCCAACTCCTCACAATGTCATTTTCTTGTATCCAACCTCAATCTCTATGGCTGGAAGGGGACTTCCCTTTCTAAGGCCCTATTTTCAGGGGGAAAAGAGAACAATGGCTTTACAGCTGCAAAGCCCATTAGCCAACCTCCCCTTGACCGTCACTCTGAAATAAACCACGCTAGTCCATTAACCTCTCCCCGGATGGTGCCCTCCCATCCCCCTCTCCCAGATACAATTCCAGTTCCCTGTGCCCCTTATAAACCATAGAGCACAAAATGAATTTGTTGAGGGTTTCATGAGGTCCTGACCTACAGTTGGTACAGGAGGATGGATTTTCTGGCAGCTCTGAGTCTGTGGCGGCCAGCCAGATTAATCCAGGACTTAGGGCCCACTCTGATGCTCAAGTGCTGGGAGATTCTCTTCATGAATCTTGTGTCTTTGTCATGAGCCCCCTTACTAGAAGGGGGAACCATCAGGCAGGCTTCTGAGCACCTGCCCAGATTCTCATTCAGCACCACTCACTCAATTGCTTTAAAAGAGACCAGGCTAAGGGACAGGGGGAGGGAGGGAGGGTGTCTGTGTCATAAACAAGAAGTGATATTTAGTGGGTTTTAAGCACCATAGGCATCTCCAGGGAGAACTTGGGGAAAAATCAGCACTTTATTTGGAAACAATTCTGCTGAGATATAGTCTCATCTCGGCTTCTCTTTCCCTGCTGTTTATTATGAAGTGCTATGTGTTTAAAAATAGAGACTGAGTTTTAAAGTCGCAAGCCAAAATCTGTGCTCCAAACCAACAAGTGTTGATCTGCCCTAGAGAGGAAAAGTCTTAAGCAGAACAGCTCACTTGTGATGCTGGTCACCTCATTCTTTTGGCTCTTGGGATAGAGCCCAAAAGCTTTGTACACTGAATGCCCTCTGTACAGGAGGGATCCCCAAGGCTGGAGCAGAGAGAAGCTCCAAAAGAGAGACTCTCTGGGTGGAAGGCAGGACTGAATGAAGCTTTTCCCTTGACACACCTTCTCTGTGATTTTCTCTTCCTTTTATTCCTACCCTGTGTCCTGTGCAGAGTTATCCTGCTCTGAACCATAGATGGACAATTAACCCAAATGACTTCTCCTTTTCCCTTGAGACATAGGGGAGACACCCTGAAGTTTTCAAAAGGAAGTTTAAATTATAAAAGGTGGAGGGAAGCTAAATACTGTGGGGGTATCCCAGATTAGATCCTGCAATAAAAAAAGAACATTCATGGAAAGCCTGGTGAACTCTGAATTAAGTCTGTAGTTTAGTTAATAGTATTGTGCCAATGTTAATTTTGTAGTTTTGACAAATGTATCATGGTTATGTAAAATTCTAAAATTAGGAAAAACTGGGTGAAGGGTAAATGGGAACTCTGTACTATCTTTGCAACTTTTCTGTAAATCTAAAATTACTTCAATATAAAAACTTAGAAAAAAAGGTGGAGGGAGGAACCAAAAAATGGACAAAGATGAGTCAGAAAATTCAAGTCTAGTGAGACTTACAACACTTAGGTGTCGGATCCCTCAAGCCTTAGAAGAAGACCAAAGTACTCTCCAGAGCGATCAACTTTATCTCAGGATCACAACCTTCTAGCACTTGAGAGATTCCTTACCTGAAGACTGGCTCTTTTTTGTTTTTGTTTTTGAGTCAGGAGTCTCACTGTCATCCAGGCTGGAGTGCAGTGGCACGCTCACAGCCACTGCAGCCTTGACCTCCTGACCTCAGTCTTCTAAGTGACTGGAACCACAGGCATGCACCACTATGCCCAGCTAATTTTTCATTTATTGTAGAGATAAGGTCTCGCCAAGTTGCCCAGGTCGATCTCAAACCCACAGGCTCAGGCAATCCTCTCACCTCGGCTTCCCAAAGTGCTGGGATTAGTGGCTTGAGCCACCACGCCTGGCAAAAGTCTGGCTCTTGAGGCTTCGTTTCTTCTATTCTAAGAGCCCTCTCCTGGGGAGGTTTGCCCCTCCCAGGGCCTCTGCCAAAGCTGGCCAGTAAACCTGCTTTTCCCTTTTCCTCTTCCCAAGCTCTCAGACCCTCAGGGTCTCCTGCTCCAGCTTCTGATCAGAGACAGCCTGATGGAAGCCACAGTGTTCAGCCATTCCATCCAACCCAAGGGAGGAACTCATCTGGAGGAGTCTTCAGATTTGTTGTAGCTGGGGAACACATTGTTTACATAAATTCCAGCATGGAGAGCTGCTATGGTCTGCATGATTGGGTCCCTTCAACATGCATTTGTTGAAATCTTCTTTTTTTTTTTTTTGAGTCAGAGTGCAGTGGC
>NW_007253390.1:1294482-1295348 GCF_000164805.1 Carlito syrichta
ATCCACTCACCTCAGCCTCCCAAAGCACTGGGATTACAGGCTGAGCCATCGAGCCCGGCCATTTGTTGAAATCTTAACCCCCAAGGTGATGGTATTAGAAGGTGAGATCTTTGGGAGTGATTAGGTGAATTAGGGATTAGGACCCTTCAAAAGAGACCCCAGAGAGACTCCTCGCCCTTTCAACAATGTGAGGACACAGCGAGAAGACACCATCTATGAACAGAGGATAACTGCACAGGGCATGGAGCAGGAATAAAAGGAAGAGAAAATTGCAGAGAAGGTGAGTCAGAGAAAAAGATTCATTCAGTACCTGCCCTCCACTGGGAGAGTCTCTCTTTCAGAGTTTTTCTCTGCTCTGGCTTTGGGGATCCCTCTTGTACAGAGGGCATTCAGTGTATAAAGATTTGGGATGACTGTGGGGTCTCTGTCCCAAGAGCCAGAAGAATGAGGTCACTATTCAGAAAGACATTGGACCCACTGGTGCCTTGACCTTGGGCTTCCACCCTCCAGAACTGTGAGAAATCAATTTCTGTTGGGATAAGCCACCCAGTATATGAAATGTTAGAGCATCCAGAACAGACTAAAAGAAGGGCCACTATTTAAACAGATGAACTTGAAGCTAGTTAAGCAGGGGATTCCTCCAACCCAGCACTCCTTTCCATTCCCTCACGGCAACCACAGAAGGGGCTCCATAAGCCCTTTGGAAACCTCTGAGCCCTGGCAGCTCAGGTTATCAACTGCCCCTCTTTGGATCCCCTCAGGATGGGCTTCTCATATGTGTTTCCCATGACCATCCCTCCGCTGTCCCACCAGAGGGAATGGTTTTACAAAAGTCCACTTTTTTTTTTTTTTTTTTAGTTGGAGTC
>NW_007253390.1:1296150-1305641 GCF_000164805.1 Carlito syrichta
AGGCAGAAGGATCGCCGGAGCCCAGCAGGTCGAGGCTGCGGTGGCCGGGAGCAGCCATTGTACTCCAGTCTGGGCGACAGAGTGAGACTACAAGTAGTTTCTTCTCTAAATTATCTTTTTTTTTTTTAACCACAGACTCAGCCAGTCTGAAGCCCCTGGGAGCTGCTCTTGTTGGGGGCTTCTCCAGGAGGCAGGGCTGGAAACCAGGCACCTTCAGCTCCTATCACACTCCTCCTGCCTTTCTGCATCCCACTCAGCCCCCATGCCCAGCTTCCCTCCGTCTTGACAAACCTGGCTCAAGCCAAGCAGAAATGGTAACGGCATTCCTCTGATGCGGTCGGTATTATTGGAAAAGTCGGCTTCAAAACCACAGAGGGATTTAGAGTATTGGGGGCGAGAGCTCGGGAAGCAGTGTAGACAGTGAGACAGCTGAGTTAAACAGCGTCTGTGTGAGTCACTGCTCTCCTGCCTGCCGCCCCAGTCCTGGCGTGAACCTAGAAGCTGGTGAGACAGTTACCTTCTCAGCCAGTTAAACTGCTCTCTGAAGACAGAACCAGGGGACTAGACTGAAAATTACAACAGAAAAGGTTTAGGCTAGATGTCAAAAATAATTCCCTGAACTTTATGGGCTCCAAAAGATTTTACGGTTTCCTGGGAGGCATTCAGTATCTTGCCAAAGCTCCAACTGCCTGAGGTAACTCGGTTAGTTCTACCCCCTTGAATATCTCTTCTCCTATGCCTTGATGAGTCCCATATTCATGAATGGACCTCATATAGTCCCAGCATGGAATTGCTGCATCGCTGTGAAGTATAGGGAAATGGTTGTTGTATGCTTTTGCCTGTAACTACCGTCAGGCCATTCTGCTGCCTTTGCTTCTGGTTGTCACCAAAAACACTGCTTTGGCCAAATTAATTTGTCTGAAGATTAGCCTGGAGGATGTGCATTTGCTTTGTCTTCCATATGACTTCTTTTCTCTTTCTTTTCTATCTTCTCCATAGTCAAGTAGAATTTAGGTGCTTGGAAGGGCACCCAGGCATCTCGAACCCCTCTCTTCCTTGAAGGAAGGTGGAAGCTAGCCTTACTCCAGACAGTAGACCAGACAGGAGGTCAGGGGGAGTTCTCACCATTTAGGACATCCACCTGGTGAATGAAGGAGAGATGGTTATCCCCATTTTACAGATAAGCAGCTGAGACTTAGAGAGGATAATAGTTTGCCCATGTCTCATAGACAATAGGTGCATTAGTCTGGATGAAAAACAGGTCTTTGAGCATTGAGAACAGGGCTCTTCCCACTTCACTGCACAGCCTTTCAGTTCCAGTCACAACAATGGTGAGTAAGATAACAGCAAATGACTGGTCACAAGAGGCCAACAACAGTAACCATGTGATTGACCACTTCCTGAGCTCCCACTGTATGCCAGAGCTCATCACTCATCTAGTTTATTATTGGAACAACCCAGTGAGATACGTGTTGCTATTCTCATTTGATAGATAAGAAATCTAAAGCTCAAAGAAGTAATGCCACATGATTGGATCACACATCAAGGAAGGGGTAGAGTGAAGATTCAGGCCCAAGTTTTCAACTATAGCCCATACTTTTCCCACTGTATAGCATCTTCTTGTAGAATTTTTCTGCCCTGAGATTTAGGAATTTTTTTTTTGTCTAAATCTCCATTCGTCCTGCTACAATGTCAACACAGCTATGAAAATATATTAACGTATGTTTGTTCTGCTTTGTTGTTTTTACTGAAGGCATTCTAGCAAATAAACAAATGGTGACCCAGCACCAGGGAGGTGGCTTATTTTCGCTTCTGGCTACTGTTTTTCCTCTTTACCCTGGTCTTGTCTTCTGCTTTTCTCCTGTGTCTTTATGTTGCCCCCAGGGTGTTTCTCTACTTTCCCACCTTTCCTCTCCATCCTCTCTGCTCCTTTAGACCTTGGCAGCCAATCCTGTACCTCCAGCATCTCGTTGCCTAGCAACTGGCTTCCTACCTGCCCCATTGTGTTAGAATCTCCATGACAACAAGTATTGCCTAAAGAGAAAAAGAGAAAAAAAAGTTAGGTGGTAGCAGGGGGTGGTAAGACCCTTTATTTTAGGAGATTCGTGCAGTTTTGCCAGCAATAATTAGCTTCTCAGAATCCCCAGAAGGTGTCCCAAATGGCCTAAACCCAAACCTCATGAGATAACAAGTTATGAGACTGACAGTCTGTGTATAAGGATACAGACTCCAGCTTATGGGCATTCATGCAAGGGGCAAGATTGAAATGAGATGCAAGGGGCCACATGATCACCTTCCTATGAGCCAGTTCAGGAAGGCAGCCCCAGTGCAGGAGGATTTTTCAGTAGTTGAGTGAGTGAAGTAATGGAGAGTATTTTTCAGGAGGGCGTAGGTATGGGTAGTTCTGAACAGGGCCATGCCTGGCCAGCTGCAGCTAGGGAAGACCTAAGGTGATGGTGGTTAGGGAATACCACAAACAAGATATGGGGCCACACAGGCTCCTGCCCAGGAACTGTGTGTGTGTGTGTGTGTGTGTGTGTGTGTGTGTGTGTGAATCCCATGGGATTCCTGACCTGTCCAGCTCCAGGTGGTGGTTGGCTTCAGCAGGCTGTGTCCCTTCCACTTAACCTTCCTGTTCCATCAGCCTATAGGAAACCTGAAGGAAAAAGAGGGATAGAGGAGGTGGAAAAGGAAGTCAGGACACCATTGGATCTCCAGGTACCCACGCTAGTGTTCACAAAGCGACTCTGGCTCTTCTGGCCACAGTTTCTGAAGGTCTGACGGATGTTCACCAGGTGGTTACAGGGCCCACCTAGGATGGGGATATCTTAGAAAGGGGAAGTGCTGAGAAGAAAGGTGAGGAAGGTTGAACAGGTCAGAGTACCTAGGCACTACCTACCTGGTCATGTGACCAGGGACTGACCAGGACCCTCATGAAGGCAAAGACTTTTATATACTATAAAACTTCTTCTGTGGGCTAAACAGGGGCTACTTGGTCTGTGCTTATTGTACAAGGTAGATAGTGCATGGAAGACCCTCTGCACCAACACAGTACCTGGCACTCACAGGGACTCAATGAACCAACTCAACCACCCCATTTTGCTGACACTTTCTTCACAGCTCACTGCAATGTGAACCATGAGGCTCTCCTAAGGCCAGGGGTCATCCTGTCATCCCATCCATGTGCCTGGCCCTAAGCTTTCCAAGCAGAGGAGAATCTCTGCCCATCCAAACTCCAGACAAAAGAACTAGAAAGACCCCAGTCCAAGTGTTTAGTGCTCGTCATGGACAGAAAGTGCTTTGTAACCTCTAACTTAAATCCTCACAGCAGAGCAGTTCATTTGGTCTTGTCTGTGTTTAGTGAGGAGGAAGAACAGAACAGATCTTGTGACTATGGGGCCACCCCACCCATTTGCTCTTCCAGCTTTGCTCTACTGCTTAGCCTGACTGTTCAGGAACATTGTTCAAGCTCTTGGTATGTGCGGTCAAGTGGAGGGCCAGACCCCCAACAAAGGTTACAATCTCACTGCTGACCGAGGCAGTTTAGATGCAAGATACTAGTTGCTGAGACAGATGCAATGAGTCAGATACTCTCAGACACTGTTGGAGGGGGAACAAGTTAGTTAATCTTTCTGAACATCATCTGTAATTTGTAACTGAGAATCTTTGTAAGATTCTCCCCTTGGAGCCAGTAATTCGCCTTCGAAGACTGTAGCCTGAGGAAGGAATATGAGGCTCAAGCAACACTTGTTTGGATGTGTATCCTAGTGTTGTACATAATAGAGGAAAATTAGAAACAACTTAAATGACTGGTGATGGTAAAATGGCTAAGCAGTTTTTGTACTGCCTTCACATAATAGTTTATTACCTATTAATAAGTATGTTTTTGAACAACGTTTGAAGATTTTTTATTTATTTATTTATTTATTTATTTTTGAGTTGGAGTCTTATTCTGTCGCCCAGACTGGAGTGCAGTGGCCGCTCCCGGCCACTGCAGCCTCGACCTGCTGGGCTCCGGCGATCCTTCCACCTCAGCCTTCCAAGTAGCTGGAACTACAGGCGCGCGCTACCACACCCGGCTCATTTTTTGATTTATTGTAGAGATGAGGTCTCACCAAGTTGCTCAGGTGGGTCTCGAACCCTCGGGCTCAGGCAATCCACTCACCTCAGCCTCCCAAGGCGCGGGATTACAGGCTGAGCCACTAAGCCCACCTTATGTTTGAAAATTTTAAAATGAAAAGTAAAAATGCTTAATACATAGTAGGTGAGAAGATATAAAATATATGTAGAGTATAATCACAATTTTATAGTGTGTGTGTGTGTAAAGTAAAAAGGCCTGGAAGAAACACCTAAAAATACTAATAGTTGACTTAGTAGTGTGATAGACTTATAGGTGATAGACATTTTGTTCTTTATGTTTTTTGAAATTTTCCAAGTTTTTTTTTTCTAGTGAGCAAGTTATTTTTAGAAGTAAAAGAAATACCCTTTATTAAGAATATCCCATGTGGTACTATGCTAAACATTTTCCACACATTATCTCATTTTATCTTTTTAGCAACTCAGTGATGTTGGTACCCTTGTTTTTCAGAGGAAGCAACCGATGCTTGGAAAGGCTAAGTAACTTTCCCAAAGCTGCACAACTTATAAATAGAACCAGACTTTGGACGATACCCCCAAATTCATGAAAAGTGAATACTGTTCTTCAGTGTGGAGATGAGGGTGGGTAAGTGGTGCTGATCTGCATGATCTGTGGGGTTTTGGTCCAAGCCTGCAATGCCAATGCCTCCCACCTCAGGTGCTCCCCCTGCCTTGGCTCTGCTTGTTGGGCAGCCTGTGCACACCTCTTGATCAACCCTTCCAGGCAGAGTTGACTCTGTTCAGAGATGTGGTGCTAGGATTTACAGGACAGTAAAGCCAAGAGTGCAGGTCGAGTGGGGGCAGTTGCTCTCCTGTGTCTGTCCAGCATGATGTGGAAGGAGAGGAAGTGCTTTTCCAGCTCAGCTGACACAAGTCTCCTCTAAGCTCACCTGCCAGGCTCCTGATGTGTGGCAGGATGCTGGGCCTTGGGCAGCTACACTCTGGAGCCTCACAGCTCGTGGGACTATTTTCTGAGATTGGGGTCAGTTGGGTGGGAGGGGAGGCTTCTCTTCTGCAGCCTGACACTGGGGCCTTGCACACCTGCCAGACCTAGCCTCTGCCTCTGCATGACTACCACATAAATGTATTGCTGCTGAGAGTGAGGAGTCACCCAGGCCTGGCAGTGTTGTGATGGCAGGAATGGGGACCCAAGCACCATTTTAGCTTGGCTCTGAAGAAGGCTGGTGAAGGTAACAGGACAGGGGAACTCAGCTTTGCTTGAGATACACAGGAACACAGGCAACTGATGGTCTCCCTGAGAATTCAAGCAACAGGACTTGAATTCTCTTTCATGCTGGAATTGCTTGCCTACCTTTCAGATGGTAAAACTGAGACCTGGAGACTGAGTTACTTAGGGAGATACTTAGCGCTGGAATCCAATCATGTTCTGACTCCTGGGCTGCATGTGACTGCTGGGCCTGTCACCAACTCAAGTTTCTGATCCTCTACCCCACCCCTCACACATTCTGGGCCATTGGGTGGAAGGAAGAGGCTATTGCTAGTGTAGCTAAACTGATGTGGCTTTAACTTGGCAGGAAGTCTGGACTGCACCTCACAATTCAGTCCCACTATCAGGTTTGGAGTCAGACTCTGGGTCCTGCCCTCTTCAGATGCCAGGATGTGCTGTTCCAGACAGGCAACCAGCCTGCACACTGCAAAGTGGCTTGGGCGTCTGGGTTGAAGGGCTTTAAGAACAGGCCAGAATCCCTGAGATATCTCCCACCCTGGCACCAAGAAGCCTCCCTCCCCTGCCCTGGCCCAGTGCCCTGGGAATATGTGGGATTTGTTGAATGATACTACCTTCATCTACTGGGCTGGAAAACCCATCCATGGAGAAACACTGGAAATTTTAAGTTGGGGGAGAAAAATAATAAAGTAAGTGTGAGAAAGATGGAGCTGACAGGTCTGGTGGGAGACGTGGTCATCTGGCTAGCTGCCTGGGGGTCTGTGAAGGCTTGAGTTTCTGTGTCTGCACTGAGCTCCCCACCCCCAAGTCCCCACCAACTTCTGCTCCTTCCTATGCAGCTGTTCCCGGATCCATCTGGAATCTAAACTATTGCCTGGGAATCACTCTGGCCTGAAGGAAAGAGATTTATAAATATAAATTATAGATATATATGTGTGTGTATATCTATATACATATATATAAATGAATGAAGTGGGGGAGATGTGGAGAGAGAGAAAACAGGGTTAGGACATGGATGGTCTTCAGGGCATCTCTCCAGGGCCCTAGACATTTGCACCCTTGTGACTTAGAACTCTAAGTTCTAATCTGCATTTCAGGGGGTATAGCAAGTGCTGGGTTGTTTGGAGTTGGGGGCTGAAGGGCAGGAAGTGTTCTGGAACAGAGGAGGGTACCCAGGAGCAGGGAGAAGGGAGGGGGCCTTCTCTACTCTGCTGAGGATGCAGGAAGCTGTGTGCCTGCTGCACGTGCTTCCCATGCCAGTACAACTTCCTGGGAGGTATTTATAACCAAGGCCTCCAGCCCCCTGTGATTTGTGGGACAGTTTTAAACCATCGATTTTCATTAGCACTAAATCATTTCTCTTGGCTAATTGAAAAGGAACCAAGGATGCTGAAAGCGGAGTCGTTCATATGGATCAAATCAGCGGAAAATGCCAATATGCTGACACAACGCAAGTCTTCAGTTGGGCGGCTCTGGGCCCCCTCCCTGAAGCTTAAAATCCACTTCTCTCTCAGAGGTCAAAGGCTGTGAGAAACAAGCCCCCAGAATGGAGAACCAGGAAGTGAACTTGGATTCTCAGCAGGAGGGATGGAGGTTAGATACTTGGAAGAACTTCCAGCCTAGGGAGATGGGATGAGAGGTTCTGAGAGGTATTAGGGGAATCTTCTGCGTAGGTATGTTTGAGATCATGGCCTGTCTCTGTCAGCCTGGGCTTCGACAGAACAGGCACAGGATCAGGGAGCAAGTCCTGGGGGAAGCAGGTGATGGAGTAGCTCTGCGAATGCCAAGACTGAGCAATACAGTTCAGAAACCTTTCCTGGGAAAAGGGCTGGGCTGGGCTGGGAGTAAAAGGTTGGGTGTTGGCTATCACTTGATCATTGAACTATAAATGACAAGAAACTGAACAATCTGGCATTAGCTGGGAGTGACACAGCCAGCCTCTTCTTTCCCCTGTAAGAACACATCGCCATCTGGCCAGAAAGGAGACCATGCCACAGTCTTAAGGATAAGGGAGTTTCTGAGGGTGTTGGCAGAGCCCTGGGCTCTGGGCCTGGAGACAGGGAGGGGAGTGTTGATTCCACTGCTTGTGGACAATCCTAATTCCCATTCTGAGCCAGGAGCCAGCCAGGCGGGCGCTGGGGTATTGAGCCCCATCCCCTTTTTGGCAAGTCCTAGCCAGCAGACCCCAGCATTCTCCACCTCCTGCCAAGGCTCTGCCCACTCTGCCTATGCCCACTCTGAAGGAATACCATCCCTGTCCTTCTCTTGACAGAGATTGGAGTGATTGCACTCTTTGCCAAAGACCAGGCCCAGCTGAATGGCCCCCAGCTGGTTTGCTGGAGCCAGAAGCTGGGGTCTGTAGGCTAAGAACTTGGGGCAGGGGAGTGGACTCAAATCCCTTCTGCTGTGGTCTCCCCATCACTCATTTCTGTTCTGAGAGGTGGGCAGAGATTAGAGGCTGGACAAGAAGGATAAACACATAGTCAATGACCATTGCAGTCCTGCCTCCAATGCTGGGAACCTTCTCATAGTGCCCAGGGAAACACTAGAGCCTTAATGTGTAGAGGAAGCCTTGTGGTGTGGGACAAGAGCACTGGACTGGGAGTCACCTCAGGCTCTACTGTTACTCTGTAGTATGACTTGAGACAAAGTACTTCCTCTCAAGCATAGGGATGTTCTCATTTGCCTTTAAACCCTTGCCCTAGCTCCATGTGTGAGCTTTACAAGGTCTGTAACCCACACATGTTGAATGAAAGTTGTATACCCATAGTGGAGTGTTGAGGCCCATTTTTCCAGGGAAAGCCCATGAGCATACTGCTAGAGAGATAGACGGGGGTAGGAGGACACAGAGTACCTCCTTACTATGGTCTGGAAGGGAAATGGGCCAAAGGGGAGGGACAGGGAGTGAGGGCAGAAAACAGTCAAGCTGGAGATGCATGTGTGTGCCAAAGAATGTGTGAATGTGAATTAGCATGTATGACATGTATGTGTGTGTGCAAGTGAGAGTGAGTGTGTATATCTACGTCAGTGTGTGTGTACCTGTGTGTGTCAGTGTATATATGTATGTGGTGGTTGTATGTGTATCTGCCTCTGTGTATGTGTGTGGGTATGTGTAAGTGTGTGTTTTTTAGTCCATTCGAACTGCTATAACAAAATACCTTAGCCTGGATAATTTATAAACAACAAAAAGTTTTTTCACAGTTCTGGAGGATGAGAGAAGTCAAAGATCAAGGTGCCAGCAGATTCAGTGTCTGGTGAGGGCCCATTTCTCATCAATGGTGAATTCTGTGTCCTCACATGATGGGAGGAAGGGGACAAACAGGGTCCTTCAAGCCTCTTTTATGAGGGCACTAATCCCATTCATGAAGGTGGAGCCCTCTTGACCTAGTCACCTCCCTAAAGCCCCACCTCTTAATACTATTACACTAGATATTAGGTTTCAACATATGAATTTTGAAAGGACACAAATATTCAGAGCACAGCAGCATCTATGTATGTGAGTGTGTTTGTGTGGGTGAGTGTGTGTATGTATGTGTGTGTGTGTGTGTGTGTGTGTGTGTGTGTGTGGTATTTGAGGAGTGCAGCAGCACAAGTCACATCTTTGCTATGGAACCAAAGGACATGGCTCCCTGTTCCCTGAGTTGATTCAGCCTCCAGGGACCAGACTGGGCCTCCAGCCAGAAGTAAAGCCCAAGTTGAGGTTTGGTCCTGGAAGGAACTGACCAGGATATCCAGGGCAGAAAAGAGTTGTGACAGGTGGCATAAGAAAACTTGCAAAGAGGCTTGTGTGTGGTCCAGGAGTTCTGTCTGTGGTTTCTGGACCCATGAAGGTCATTCTGTCCACCACCTGCCTCTGATCAGGTTGCATCTAAGCCATCTCCACTTAGTCAGGAGTGCCTCAGCTTCAGAAGGATCTCCATGAAAAGAGATCTCTTCCTATCTCCCTTACTAACCCATGCCATAATCTTCAGTGTTGGAAACATTACAATTTGGAAACGCGGCCTACTGTCAAATTTTGTTTGCCACACCCCCCCACTTCAAGCCCATATACTTTGGCAGTTCTATTCATACTCAAATAAGAAAACAGAACTTCAAGCCGGGCTTGGTGGCTCAGCCTGTAATCCCAGCACTTTGGGAGGCTGAGGTGAGTGGATTGCCTGAGCCTGCG
>NW_007253390.1:1305698-1310067 GCF_000164805.1 Carlito syrichta
AAGCAGAGGCGGAAGGATCGCCGGAGCCCAGCAGGTCGAGGCTGCGGTGGCCGGGAGTGGCCACTGCACTCCAGTCTGGGTGGCAGAGTGACTCCAACTCAAAAGAAAAAAACCCAAACAGAACTTCAAGTTAAAGGTGAAACATTCTGTGGCAATATTTATGCTATTCTGAATGGAATGGCTGACAAAAGCGTCAATGGGAAATCTGAGGTAGAAGGGAGATAAATCTGCTGATGATTTGCCTTAATAAAAACTAGTATGCATTCAGTGTTTATTATGGGCCAGGCACTGTCTTCAGTGACTTCCTCTCGTAACTCATTTAGTCTTTATAACGACCCCATAAGGTAGGAATTATTATCATCCCCATTTTACAGATGAGGAAACAGGCCCCAGGAGATTAAATGACTTGCTCAGGACCACAAAGCAGGAAGCAGCAGTACTCAGATTTGCACAAGAAGCTGGGGAAGAGGGTGGGAAGATGGGAGCAAGAAGGGAGGAAGGTGGCTTCCGCTCCAGGACCTCGGATTTTAGCCAACGCTCTGTTGTTCTGCGCAGCGTGTGTACCTCAGTGCTTGAGTCCAGAGATGCGCCAGACCTTTACTGTGAATGATTCCACTACCTTTCTCGTCCTCTTCCTCCCTCCCTCCCTTTTTTCTTTCCCTCCCTCCCTCCCTTTTCCTCCTTTCTCTCTCTCTCCCCGCTTCTCTCTCTCTCTTTCTTCCCCCCTTCGCTCTCTCTCTCTCTCTCTCTCTCTCTTTCTTGTAGCATATCCCCCTGTCCATGCTGTTGTTAAAATGTTCTGCTCATTTCGAAACGGGCGGTCTCGGTTGCATTCCCAAGCGAAGTCGCGGCCCCTTTAACAGGGCCACTTCAGGAGGAGCTGTCCTATCAGCACCACGGCCACCGCCCGGCGCGCCCCGCCCACCCCCGCGGCGGCGACGGGCGCCTCAAGGGCAGAGAGGGCGGCGGAGATCCCGGCCGGGAACTTGCAGACTGGGGAGTTCTACAGGCTAGAGGGACTGCCTCCGACTTCTGTGCTTGCCCCCGCCCCGCCCCTGGGCCCCGCAGATCAGAGGGAGCTGGCTCTTAGGCTCTCGCCGCCTTCTGAGCTACAGTAAAATATTTATAGGCCCCAAATACCTCCTGGCTCTGGGGTTTGCAGAGATTTAAGCCAGGTAGCTTCCGTTTGTCCTGATGGGGGCGGGCCTGAGGCCAGAATGAGGCTGAAAGACTGGGAGGCTGGAGTGGAGAGGAGTTAGGGATGAGGCCTGGATTTAGGCTGTCGGATGAGAAGAGGCACAGCAGAGCAGTCACAAGCATGGTCTGTGGAGTTAGCTTCTCAGGCTCTAATCTTGGATCTGCCATTCACTAGCTGTGTGATCATAAGCGAGTTCCTTGGCCTCTCTGTGTTTCAGTGTCCTTGCCTCCAGAGTGGGGATAATGATAATAGCACCAACTTATAGGACAACTACAAATTAATATAGGTAAAGCATTGAGAACAGTGTCTGGTACGCAGTCAGCAAATGCTACTAAAATGTGTTTGATTTAAAAATAAAGTACCAAGGTGAAAATGAAAGAGCAGATAGTTGGATTGTAGACTGGAGAGGGAGGAGTGAGATAATGCATGTGTTGGGTGTAGGCTACACTCAATGTTCAGGGGTAGAGGCTGCTCCATCTCAACTGGGAAGCCACCAACCTCTCAAGCGCGCCATCCACCAGACTGTCCCACTCTGTGTCTGAATTTGACTCTTTCTCTTCCAGGAAGGGCAACTATTCTTCACATAATTTCTGCTATTTCTTGAGCCCTTCCTCTGTGCCAGTCACCATTGTGAAGTGCCTTTATTCCTTATTTAATCTCTATGAAACCCCATGATTACTTACTGCAGATGAGGACTCTGGACTCAGAGAGTGTGTCTAAACTTGTCTAGAGCCACAGAGCAAGAAGTAGCAGAGCTAGAATTTGAACCCGAGTCTTCCAGGCTCAAAAGCCTTTATTCTTTCCACTTCACATTTTTCAAACTGTCTCATTTCCTGCCCTTTCCATGGATGGGCAGCTGGGTGTTATCCTATCCAAACTGCACAGTGTTTTTCCAGTGATAGGCTTCTGCTCCAGGCTTGACATGTGCTCTTATCCTTCTCTGCTCTGCTGGAGGAGGCTCCAGGAGAAACAGGCAGCTCAGCCTCCAACCTCGGGTACTTGGCATGGAAGGATACTTGACGAAGAAAGTCTTTGTCTTGCGATCATAACAAAAACACCTGCTGAGTTCTTACTCTGTGTTGGACACTGTCCCAGCACTTTACATTTATTAACTAACTTTTCAAAGCAACTCTATAATGTCTCAGTCTCAGTCCCATTTTACAGATGAGAAAACTCAGAGGTTCTGGGATTTTTCTGAGGTCACACCATCAGCAAATGCCAAAGCCAAGCTTTGGACCCAGGCACTCTAGCTCCAGGATATATTCTCTAACCACTACACCACACAGAGTTACTTTAAAGAGCAGGTTCTATATGGTGACGCTGATAGACAGACCTATGGGTGTGAGGAGTTCTACCATCAAATCCAGTGCTTCCCAGATCTCAAACCACCAAATGCCAACCCCTGCTGCCTCTTCCTTGAAGCCTCCCCAGATCCTACCTCACTAACAGGCCATGACACATAAATCCCCATGGCACATTTTTTTTCCTTGCTTCTCTCGATGAATGCTGTACATGTTACCTGTCATGAGTGTGCATGTGTTTCTTCCCCACCAGATTGCTAGCTCCTTGAGAGGAGAGCCTGGGTCTCATCCATTGCAATTGCCATAGCACCTGGCAAAGCACCTGGCACAGGTTGAACAAAAAGACCCTGCCATGAATCCTTTTGTCAGTGTGATGTCCTTTTGTAATAGGGAGCACTAACTCCCTAATGTAACTCATTGAGGACAGGAATTCCCAGCATGAGAGAACTAAAGAACAATTGAAGCCCCCTTCTTGTTGACTGAAGTTAAGTAAAATTTCAGATCAGGGCACTTAGAAGGAGAAAGAGCAAAGAGAATTTGGGGGGTAGGGTATATTTGGTATGACTCCCCCCAAATACACACACACACACACACACACACACACACACACACACACCGCTCCCATAAGAAAGAAATGGGCCGCTTGCTTCTGCCTCCAGCTCCGGCTCCACCCTAAACTTCTTCCCTTGAGACTCCCAGACTCATTGCAAAGTTGTCACAAAGAATGATCAATACTGAACAAGAATCTTTGGCTTGAGCAGAGCTTTGCCCAAAAAAAGACATAGATTTTGTCTTGTTCTTGGAGACATTTTTGTCTAACACTGAGGTCCAGGAAATGAGGGCCATTGTTGCTTAACCTGTTCATATCAGGAGATGAAACATTTTCCTGGCAAGTTTTGAGTCTCTCAAATCATCTGGTTCACTAAGAATACAGATGCTTTGGGCAGAGACCTCACCCTTGAACTTCAGAGGCATAATGATGCCTCTGGGTCTCAGGTCAAATTCCCCCCACCCCCATCTGCCATGCCTATTCTCTCCCATTTCTTCCCCAGCCACCCTGTCCCTGCTGCCAGAGACCTGGGAATCAGAGTCTTTCTCCTCAATTCCTATGCTGGCCCAGGTGTGCCACATGCCACCAACTAGTCATATTCAACCTATGACCAGCTAGATTAGGCCCATCATCTGCCTGCAGTCTCCTATGGATAATAGTATCCCTATAGCACCCTGGCCCCCAATACCACCAAAGGCAAACAGGATATAAGTGGGTTAGGAAAAACCAGCTAGATTTGCAGAGTGTTAGGAAAATAAGTGAGGGAAAAGAGGCCTCTCCCAGAGCTGCTTTTGACTGATTTTCTTCTCTTCTGGTTTCTACCCTGTAAACTGGATTCAGCCTCCCCCTACACTCTCAACTCCATCTCTGGAAGGTCCCAAGCTCCAATCACAGCAAGGTCAGCTTTGTCTATGGAGGTTGGGGTTCAGTGTCCTGCCCATCTCCATTTGAATCCCACAGCTCTACCACTTTCTAGCTGTGTGAGTCCTTGGGCAGCTCACTTAACCTTCTTAGCCTCATTTTCCCCATCTGTGAAATAGGGCTAGTAAAACTCACCTTGTAAGGTTGTTGTAAGGACTAGAAGCAATGTCTTTCTTTTTTTTTTTTTTTTTGAGTTGGAGTCTCTATCTGTCACCCAGACTGGAGTGCAGTGGCTGCTCCTGGCCACCGCAGCCTCGACCTGCTGGCTCCGGCGATCCTTCCGCCTCAGCCTTCCAAGTACAGGCTACTACAGGTGCGCACTACCACGCCCGGCTAATTTTTTATTTATTGTAGAGATGAGGTCTCGCCAAGTTGCCCAGGTGGGTCTCAAACCCGCGG